>NC_142937.1:26816787-26819287 GCF_046866305.1 Octopus bimaculoides
CTGAAAATAATGAATAATAGATATAGGAAAAAAAATTGAAGATAAAACTGGATGGAGAATTAGACGAAGGAGAAATTTCGAGAAGAGATAAAGAGGAAGAACAAACGAAGAAAAAAATAACGTTGAAAGACCTTCACCACAACCACGACCAGCACCACCAAGAATATCAACACCAAAAAATAGTTGAAAATAAAAGTGTAATAACAAATAAGAAAAACATCAACAACATCGAAGAGTTGCTCCGAAGATAATAAAAATAATAATAAAATAAATAAAAAATAAACAAAATGAAACGAAAATAGTAAAAAGAGACAAACAGTTTTGGAACATTATTAAAATTTGTCCATAATGTCTAGCAGAATAGACTCTTCAAAAACAAATCACCATGTTTTTGGCATCTGTCCCAATCTTTCCTTTTCAATTAACTGGTTTTTACCATCCTCTAACAAATTACAGCTATTGAGCAGATAAAAGATCTTATTTATGTCTTAGAGCTTTCTCCAGTTTATTGTTGTACCTCTATGAAAAATATAGAGTCTTTTATTTTTTTGTAGCCTAATATTCTGTCTATATTATGGCTATCTGCTCGTTATAGGGTGATAGAGTGTTAGGTTGATTGCTGACTGTGTATAGCTGCTGTTAATATGGCAAACCCGCAGTGTGTAGTTACAGGAGAAATAAATTGATAAATCTACATTGTGCAGTTGTAGACAAGATAGTTCTGCAGTGTGTTGATGCAGACCAGAGAGGTGGATGGGCCTAGAAGAGTTCAGGCATGGTGTCAGTGGAATGTAAAAAGCTCATCCAAGCGTGGGGTGTAACCAGCCCACTTATGAGTACCCCTCATTCATTGGACAATGAACTTTGCTTGCGAAGACCTGTTGAGGCAAATGAAATCAAAATCAAAATCACTGACGAGGCCAATGACAGTACTACCTGATTGGCACTCGTGCCAGTGGAATGTTAAAAGCACATCCGAGCGTGATTGTTGCTAGGGTCGCAGCTTGGCTTCCATGCTGGTGGCGCATAAAAAGCACCATTTGAGCATGATCATTGCCAGTGTCGCCTTACTGGCACATATGCTGGTGGCACATGAAAAACAACATTTGAGTGTGGTCATTGCTAGTGCCGCCGGACTGGCTCCCATACAGGTAGCATGTAAAAAACACCTTGTGAGCATGGTCATTGCCAGAACCGCCTGACTGGCCCTCATGCTGGTGGCATGTAAAAGCACCCACTACACTTTCGGAGTGGTTGGCGTTAGGAAGGGCATCCAGCTGTAGAAACTTTGCTTGATCAGATTGGAGCCTGGTGAGGCCTCCTGGCTCGCCAGTTTCCAGTCAAACCATCCGACCCATGCCAGCATGGAAAGCGGGCATTAAACAATGATGACGATGATGTAGGTTAAACTAGAGGTTCTCAGCCGGGGTCTATTTGACCCCTTAGGGGTCCACACAAGAATTTGTTGTTGAAATAAGTTGGGTATATTTCTACAATTTGCAATATTCCAATAATTTTTTTAATACAATTTCTTATAATATTTAATTATAAAAATATTATGGGATATTTTAAAACATTGGGTGGTTATAAGGGTCTGAGTAAAATAGGAACTGAAAGGGTCCATGAGGGAAAAAAAGGGTCAAGAATCACTGAACTAGACAAATCTATAACTTTATATCTTTTATTTTCTACTTGTTTCAGCCATAAGACTGTGACCATTCTGGGGCACCACCTTGAAGAATTATAGTAGAGCAAATTGACCCCCAGGTGTTATTTTTGCTTGTTTCTAAGGTCTTGTGCATGTACTATTGGTCTCTTTTACTGAACAGGGATGTAAACCCACCAACACCAGTTGTCAAGTGGTTGTAGGGAACACACACACACACTCTCTCTCTCTCTCTCTCTCTCTCTCTCTCTCTCTCTCTCTCTCTCTCTCTCTCTCAAAACAATTTAGAGTAGCTCGTTATATTTGACTTGAGTCAAATATTCTGGTATCATGTTTTGCTTCTTAGCATAACATGGACAGAATAGACCAATAAAGTATAATCCTATATATTAAATCTAATTAAATTCTAATTATTAATTCTAATATATTTTCTGTGTATTTTCAACTTCATTTCTTCTTTTCCTCTATTATGAAGTTATGAAATGTTATAAGCTCATTGAAATGACTGTAATGAAGGACTTCACATCACACTTGTTTGTTTTGTTTTCACTCATTATTTTTATTATACGTGGCTGTGTGGTAAGAAGTTTGCTTCCCAATCACATGATTTCTGGTTCAGTTCCACTGTGTGATACTTGGGGTAAGTGCCTTCCACAATTACCCCAGACCAACCAAAGCCTTGTAAGTGAATTTGTTAGGCAGAAAGAATTCTGTTATATATATATATATATATATATATATAAAAGTATATATGTGCACGTGTACGTGTATGTGTGTGTGTGTGTCTTTGTTTGTTCCCACCACCATTTGACAATTAGTGTTGGTATGTTTATG
>NC_142937.1:26824287-26839287 GCF_046866305.1 Octopus bimaculoides
CAAGGTGGTGCTCCAGCCTGGCCACAATCTAGTGACTGAAACTTAGATGTACATATATAAACATAGACATATGTATACACACATACATACATACACACACATATGTATATATATGCACACATATACATATACACACGTATGTATACATACACACACATATATATATGAGTGCATGTATGTTGATGTATATGAACATGTGCACAGAAACCTCTTTCTCTCTCTATATATATATACATTGCACAAACACACACACCTGTCCATATGTAAGGTTACTGATATATGTGTGTGTGTGTGTGTGCGTCTGTGTGTGTGTATATAAGCATGTGTTTACGTGTGTGCATGTGTGTGTTTGCATGTGTATGTTTGCATGTGTGCCTGTGTGTGTGTGTGTGTGTGTGCATGTGTGTGTGCATGTGTGTGTATTGGTGTCTGTGCATATATGGGTGTGTGTATGTGTGAGTGAGTGCTTATGGGTGCGTGTGTGTTAATGGGTGCATGTGTATGTATGTGTGTGTGCATATCTGTGCGTGTATGCGCATGTGTTTGCATGTGTATGTATATGTGTGTACATGTGTGTGTGTGCATGTGTGTGTACATGTGTGTGTGTGCATGTGTGTGTATGGGTGTGTGTGTATGGGTGTGTGTGTATGGGTTTGTGTCTGTATGGGTGTGGGTGTGTATGGGTGTGTGTATGGGTGCGTATGTGTATGGGTGCGTGTGTGTATGGGTGTGTGTGTGTATGGGTGTGTGTGCGTATGAGTGTGTGTGTGTGTCCGTGTGCATGTGTGTGTGTGCACGTGTGTGTAAGTGCGCATGTGTGTGTGTATAGGTGTGTGAGTGTTTATGGGTGTGTGTGCATGTATGAGTGTGTGTTTCTGGTTCCATTTTCTCACACTTGGTCATTTATTCTTAATGAGTGAATTACAGAGAGACAAGTTATTGAGATTCATACGTTGCCATGTGGGAATTCTCTCAACCTGGCACTTATCTCTTTATCAGTTTTTATTTCAGTGCTTTTCATCAAAACACCTTAATTCAACTCTGCCCCTTTTTACTTAATTATCAGATAAATCTACCAGGTTCTTCTGACAAAATTACCTGGGTTCATTCAACGAAGGAAAGACTGCAATTTGAGAAAAAAGAAGGTTCTTATTATTCCGTGTTTTAACATTTCATATAATAACAGTTTCTGCTAAGACCTGAATTTTTTTTTATTGTTTTACTTGCTTTAGTCATTTGACTGTGGCCATGCTGGAGCACTGCCTTTAGTCGAGCAAATCAACCCCGGGACTTATTCTTTGTAAGCCTAGTATTTATTCTATTGGTCTCTTTTGCGAAAACAAGTTACAGGGACGTACACACGCGAATATTGGTCGTCAAGCAATGATGGCGGAACAAACACAAACACATACACACACACGACAGGCTTCTTTCAGTTTCCGTCTACCAAATTCACTCACAAGGCTTCAGTCAGCCCGAGGCTATAGTAGAAGACACTTGCCCAAGGTGCCACAGAGTGGAACTGAATCCAGAACGATGTGGTTGGGAAGCAAGCTTCTTAACACATACTCATGCCTACGCCTATAATTCTTTTTTTTTCTGGTAGGTATATGTCAATTGCATTGACCCCAGTACACAACTGGTACTTAATTTGTCGACCCCGAAAGGATGAAAGGCAAAGTCAACCTTGGCGTTCTGGGTTCAGTTCCACTGTTGTGGCACCTTGGGCAAGTGTCTTCTACTATAGCCTCGGGCTGGCCTTGTGAGTGAATACGGTAGATGGAAACTGAAAGAAGCCTGTCATATATATATATATATATATGTGTGTGTGTGTGTGTGTGTGTGTGTGTGTGTGTGTATATATACGTGTGTGTGCGTGTGTGTGTGTGTTTGGGTGTCTGTTTTTGTCCCCTGAACCTTCGCTTGACAACCGATGCTGGTGTGTTTATGCCCCCATAAGCTAGCGGTTCGGCAAAAGAGACTGATGGAATAAGTACTAAGCTTGAAAGGAATATGTCCTGGGGCCGATTTGCTCAACTAAAGGTGGTGCTCAAGCATGGCCGCAGTCAAATGACTGAAACAATTAAAAGAATAAAAGAATAAAGAATAATGACTTAGTTTGGAAATGAATGAGTAAAAAGGCAAAGGCTATGATATGATTCTCCACAGATTGCTCTGCTAAAGGCACCAAAAGTGCCAAGAGGTGGAATTAGAGCAAGCAGCAGAAACCGAAAATGGCTGAGGAATTTTGTAATTCCAAAATTTCATAGAAACTAAACTTTGATATTTAACAACAGAAATTGTTGTAAGAAACGGCAAGAATTGTCAGTGGCAGTTGTTTGTTTGAGATAATGTCACAAGGAAACTGCTTGATACTTAAGTAAATCCAAAATTAGTTTTGGTAGATCTACCCTGATCGGATCAAGTTGAAATTCACTCCTGATTCCTATGGTAAATCCAATGAGGTTTGGCATTCGGAATTATTTCTTTTCAAAGTGATTGACGGAATGGAAGTAATGTTTGTGGTTAGAATCATAATACCTTGAGTCAGTCATGGTGGTTGTTGTAATTCTGTCAAAGACACACACCCCAAATCTCTATTCTCTCTCTCTCACCCTCTCTCTCTCTTTCTCATGCACACACACACACACACACACACACACACATACATATCGGTACATGCATATAGATATACATATGTACATATACATATGTACACACACGTATGTATACACATACATACACATGCGTATGTACTCATACACATGTACGTACAAACACACACATGCATGAATGTATCCATACACACACACGTATCAATAGAATATACATACCGACATGCATATACATGTACATACCCACATACATCCACACACATGTACGTACATGTATATACACACACATATACATACACACATATGTATCAGTACATATACACACACATGTACATACATATGTACACGTTTGTATGTCTGTATGTATACATACACACGTACACATACACACACTCTGTACACATACACACACTCTGTACACATACACACACACATGTACACACACACATGCATACACTCACACATATATTGTCTTCAAAATGACTGTCATAACAGGACAATATTTGTACATCCATTACAGATATCATACACATAAAGATATACAAACCTCTGTCTCATGTACATCATAAGATATCACATACAGGAGTGGCTGTGTGGTAAGTAGCTTGCTTACCAACCACATGGTCCTGGGTTCAGTCCCACTGCCTGGCACCTTGGGCAAGTGTCTTCTACTGAAGCCTCGGGCTGACCAAAGCCTTGCGAGTGGATTTGGTAGATGGAAACTGGAAGAAGCCCTTCGTATATGTATATATATATAAGTTTATGTATGTGTGTGTATATGTTTGTATGTCTGTTTGTCCCCCCCAGCATCACTTGACAACTGATGCTGGTGTGTTTACGTCCTTGTAACTTAGCGGTTCAGCAAACCGCTTACAAAGAATAAGCTCTGGGATCGATTTGTTCAACTATAAAGGCGATGCTCCAGCATGGCCACAGTCAAATGACTGAAACAAGTAAAAGAGTAAAAGAATATGGAGATTTCTATATATATCTTGCAAAAACAATTTGAAAAGCAAAGTCAACCTCGGCAGAATTTGAACTCAGAATGGAAACACAGCATTATGCCTGGCGTCTAACGATTCTGCTATCTCACCACCTTCATAATGATGACGATAGTAATAAAGATTTCTTTTTTTGGCACAAGGCCGGAAATTTCAGAGAAGGATGTAAGGTGATTACATCGAATCCCAGGGTTCAATTGGTGCTTATTTAATCAAATCTGAAAGGATGAATGACTAATTCAACCTCAGCAGAATTTGAACTCCAGACATAAGGATGCATGAAATGCTGTCAAACATTTTGCCCAGAGTGCTAATGATTCCGCCAGCTTGCCAGGCACATGCCAAAAAAGGTCACAGAAAATGAGAAAGCAACCATACTATGGGATATACCAATACACACAGATAGAGAAATTAAGGCCAATAGGTCAGATATAGTTGTCAGAGATCACGAAGAAAAAAAATGCTTTTTAATTGATGTATCAATACCAACAGATGACAATGATTCTCTAAAAGAAATGGAGAGACTTTCAAAATACAAAGACCTGGAAATAGAGGTAACTCGAATGTGGAATCTAAAAGCAGAAACAATACCTATCAACTAGGTACGATAAAAAAAATATTCAAACAAATACATAACAAAAACACCAGGACTTACAAATATATATAACATACAGAACATAGCACTACTGGGCACTGCACACATCCTACGCAAAACACTTCCAATACAGTAACCATAAGAGCATCACAGCAAACCACAGCACATACCAAAGGCACACAGAGCTGTGCTCGGTAGTGAAGTGAAAGCACCTGATAAAAATAAGACTACTGAATAATAGTAGTTATAATAATAATAGTAATAATAATAATAATAATAATAATAACAATAATGATAATAATAATAACTTTTACTATAGGCACAAGGCCTGAAATTTTGGGGAGGGAACTAGTTGATTACATTCATCCCAGTGTTTCACTGGTATTTATTTTATCAACCCTGAAAAGATGAGAGGCAAAGTTGACCTCGGTGGAATTTGAACTCACAACGTAGTAACGGGCAAAATACTGCTAAGCATTTCGTCCAGTGCTTGAACAATTCTGCTACTTCACCACCTTAAATAATAATAATGGTGATGATGATAATAGTAATAGTAATAGGTGCAGGAGTGGCTGTGTGGTAAGTAGCTTGCTTACCAACCACATGGTTCTGGGTTCAGTCCCACTGCGTGGCATCTTGGGCAAATGTCTTCTACTATAGCCTCGGGCCGACCAATGCCTTGTGAGTGGATTTGGTAGACGGAAACTGAAAGAAGCTCATTGTATATATGTATATATATATATATATATATATGTGTGTGTGTGTGTTTGTGTGTCTGTGTTTGTCCCCCCAACACCGCTTGACAACCGATGGTGGTGTGTTTACATCCCCGTAACTTAGTGGTTCAGCAAAAAGAGACCGATAGAATAAGTACTAGGCTTACAAAGAATAAGTCCCGGGGTCGATTTGCTCAACTAAAGGCGGTGCTCCAGCATGGCCGCAGTCAAATGACTGAAACAAGTAAAAGAGTAAAGAGTAACAGAGTAATAGTAATAATAATAATGATGATGATGATGATAATAGTAATAATTATGATGATGATAACAACAACAACATTACAGTACATGAACACTTGATAATACTGAATTTATGTAAGACCAGAAGACATCATTAAGGTTCCTATATAAACGAAAAATATATAAGTGGATACAAAGAATCTCATTCATTCCTCTTAGATTCCTTCCAAAATAGAAACGGGTCATGTTTATGTATAAAAAAAACAACAACAAAATAAACCCCACATAACTAAAGAAAAGTTTAAAAAAAAAAAAAGAAATTTTAAACAGTTATTCATTGACCATTTCACAATCCCACTTCTGTACGGATGCACAATATGGTCCCCAAGAAAGTGGCTTGGGTTAAATAAATATTATTTCTTTCATGAAAGCTTGTCTTATGATATAAGCTTCCATCACACGTTATTGAGACAGGGGCCCGGTAGTGGTGGTGGTGGTTGTGGTGGCGGTGGTGATGGGGGATATGGTAAAAGTTAAACATTGTTTTAACGGAATTTATGGCATATCTATAAATGACAGAATACCGTGTTTGTAAACATTAAAGCAAATTTCAAGCAATTAGGGAGATTATTAGTAGCTATCTCATGCTGAGAGTGTGTATATGTGTATGCCTGTGTGTGTGTATGTATATATATATATATATATATATATATATATGTGTGTGTGTGTGTGTGTGTGTGTGTGTGTGTGTGTATATGTGATTCAGTATGTATATACAGGTGTGTATTTTTGTGTGTGTATCATATACATTATCCCATGATAGTCAAACTATACTGAAAATTAGGGGATAAATTTTGCACACAGTAATGTGTGTGTGTGTGTGTGTGTGTGTGTGTGTGTGTGTGTGTGTGTGTGTGTGTGTCTGATAGGCATAGGAGT
Source organism: Octopus bimaculoides (assembly GCF_046866305.1). Taxonomy (NCBI): domain Eukaryota; kingdom Metazoa; phylum Mollusca; class Cephalopoda; order Octopoda; family Octopodidae; genus Octopus; species Octopus bimaculoides. The sequence goes on from NC_142937.1 coordinate 26,830,394, forward strand.
GGTTGTGTTGTTATGAAGCTTGCTTCCCAACTATATAGTTTCAGGTTCAGTCCCAATGCGTAGTACTTTGGGCATATGTTTCCTACCAGAGCTCCAAGTTGACCAAAGCCTTCCGAGCAGACTGAAAGAAGCCTGTCGTATACATATATAGGTGAACACTGAGCTGCCATAACTGATGAGGCAACGGAAATTGTTGAAACTGATGTCAGTCTTAAGAATTCTTGGTCGGCATTTTTCGGACAATTATGTCCCTGCTAGTGTATATGATTTCATCCATGTGCATTAACTACAACACGAGAGTATTTTAGCTCTTATTTCTAGCAATGTAGGTGTTTTTTTAACACCCGAGTCACATTTAATGACAATTATAACTCTTCTTTTTGGTGAAGCATTGCAAACTGCTGTTTAATTTTATATATATATGTGTGTGTAACTGAATGTTTACAGGCTGATGTTTGTCGACTGTTTATCCTCTCCATTTTCTTATTTGCCTTATAAATCCTGGGTAAATTTCTGTTTTACCCCCACTCATACCTAGTATTCAATTGCAATACTGCCCTGCAATAGTTAGCACTTTGATATAAATATGTAGGTATACATCCAGTAGTGAACCATATTTGATGACCTGTGCCAGTGGAGCACTAACAGCACCGTCTGAGCGTGATCATTGCTAGAGCAGCTGTCTGGCTTTCATGCTAGTGGCCAGTATATAGCACCATTTGAGTGTGATCGTTACTAGTGTTGCCATACTGGCATTTGTGCTGGTGGTACATTAGAAAATCATTCGGGCAAGGTCGAGCGAGGTCGTTACCAGTGCCGCTGGACTGGCTCCTGTGCAGGTGGCACATACAAAACACCATTTTTGAGCGTGGCCATTGCCAGTACCGCCTGACTGGCCTTCGTGCCGGTGGCGCATAAAAGCACCCACTACACTCTCAGAATGGTTGGCGATAGGAAGGGCATCCAGCTGTAGAAACTCTGCCAAATCAGATTGGAGCCTGGTGCAGCCATCCGGTTCACCAGTCCTCAGTCAAATCGTCCAACCCATGCTAGCATGGAAAACAGACGTTAAATGACGATGATATATATATATATATATATATATATATATATATATATATATATATATATATATGGGAGAATATACAAATAATAACAACAGACGAGGACAGGTGGTGTAAATAACAAAAGGATGTATTAGTATGACGCTCGGGAATACGGAAAGTCTTTGACGTTTCGAGCTACGCTCTTCAACAGAAAGAATATGGAGACAAGGAGAAAAACACGGAGAAAAAAAAATTGAATCAACGGTCAATCATAATATATATATATATATATACGTACACACGCACATGCACACACACCAAAAAATTTAGGAAACCAGACTCCTGATCATAAAGCTTGAGTAAGACCTTTCATCCAATTTTTTTTAAATATTTAGAATAGAAAAAATAGAAAAATCTTTGATGCAGTATTGTATGATTTTAAAAGAATGACTTATTTTTCCATTTCAGTGGATAAATCATTAAAGTGGAAAATAATCATGGAAAAAGTCATTCTTTTTCACTTTTTCAAACACAAACACACACACAAACAAATACACACCTACATAATGCCTTATATAGATACATACATATATATATTATTATCAAGCAAGTAAACAAAGGTTGAAGTCACAAGTCAAGATGATCTTCACAATGTATTTGAGTCTCAGTACTGAATCACCCTCCATCAGAAAATGCTCACATATTAATCTGAAAAGCATTTTAACCCTTTTGTTACCATATTTCTGTTGAGATGCTCTGTGTTTCTTTCAATTAATTTTAAATATTACAAAGAATTTAGTAAAATAACTTAGTTATCATTAAGCTAGTGTTAGGAACATAAATTATGACTAAAGTGTGGTGGAATATTTTAATTCAGAACTTATGAAAACAAGACATTTATACTACAGATCCAGAGGTGGTTTCAGCCAGGTTGGTATCGAAAGGGTTAAAAATATCATGGTGACTTTAACTTTTTTGTTACCATATTTCTCTTGAGATGCTCTGTATTTCTTTCAATTTATTTTAAATATAACAAAGAATTTAATAAAATAACTTAGTTATCATTAAGCTAGTGTTAGGAACATAAATTGTGACTAAGGTTTGGTGGAATATTTTAATTCAGAACTTTTGAAAACAAGACATTTATACTACAGATCCAGAGGTGGTTTCAGCCGGTTTGGAATCGAAAGAGTTTAAGATATCATGGTGACTTTAACCCTTTTGTTATCATATTTCTCTTGAGATGCTCTGTGTTTCTTTCAATTAATTTTAAATATTTTAAAAGAATTTAGTAAAATAACTTAGTTATCATTCAGCTAGTGTTAGGAACATAAATTTGTAACTAAGGTTTGGTGGAATATTTTAATTCAAAACTTATGAAAACAAGACATTTGTACAAAAGAGCCAGAGTTGGTTTCAGCTGGGTTGGTATCAAAAGGGTTAAACATATAAGTGTGTGTGTGTATGCATGTGTGTGTGTGTGTGTGTGTGGCATAAACAATGGGCTTTAGATATTTCTTTATTTGTGCATTTCTGACTTACAGCTGTTTCTGATATATTTTTAGGTGCATTCATTGTTCTGATTGCTCAATGTGTGTATATTGATCAACTGAAAAATTAAATGGCCTGAACAAATGCCATCATTGTCAGAGCCCACGCACACACACACACACACACAGTGGAGCATCACTGACCCAGTCATTGATGTTCAATAAAGAACTTTTGATAGCTCATAATAATTATGATGATGATGACGATGATAATGATGATGGTGATGATGCATTATTATTATTATGAAATAAAAACATAAATAGTAAATCTAACAATGGTGTGTGTGTTTTTAATAGTGATATACTGACTCTGCCACTTGTTTGAGACTTCTCACACACACACACACACACACACACACTTTCACAACTAATCACTCGCCAAACAACTGCTGCGTCTTATGAATGCTTCCCCCCCCCTTTCTGTTGTTTGGTTTCTGCTTTACTCACATTTCGATTTTTGTTTTCTCCCAATATTTACAATGGAATTAAATGTTGAAAGAAAAAAAGGAGATGAAAAACACACCATGTCTGTTTGATTAAACACAGATCATTTCTAGCAGTCCATTTGCATGATAAACAAAAACAAACACACAAAAAAAGAAAACAAAAACAAAAAAAAAAAAGGAAAACAAACGTTGTTGGTTTTGAAAGCAAAATAAACCTTATGTGAGAGTGAACCACATTTGTGGCTGTGTGGTTAAGAACTTTGCTTCAAGCCATGTGGCTTAGGGTTCACACTCACTGTGCAGAACCTTGGCCAAGTGTCTACGACGATAGCCCTGGGCTGACCAAAACCTTCTGAGTGGATTTAGGATATGGAAACCCAAAACAGTCCCTGTCATCAAACATAAAAACTAATAAATGACACTTCACTTTGTCTTTCTACTGTTACTTCCATAGTTCTTTGGGACACACACGTGTGTATGTTTGCTTATTATATCAAAAGTTTGCCCCAGCCTGGCGTGTTCACAATTCTTATATTATGATTTTGTATATATATATATGTGTGTGTGTGTGTGTGTGTGTGTGTGTGTGTGTGTGTGTGTGTGTGTGTGTATGATATAAATAATATATATATATATGCATATTTATATACATGTACATACATATATATGTATATACACATGCATACTTGTACCAGTGGAGCACTAAGAGCACTGTCCGAGTGTGATCATTGCCAGAGCAGCTGTCTGGCTTCCGTGCTGGTGGCATGTAAATAGCACCATTTGAGTGTGATTGTTACCAGCGTTGCCTTACTGGACTGGCTGCTGTGCAGTTGGCATGTAAAAAACACCATTTTTAGCGTTGCCATTGCCAGTACTGCCTGATTGGCCCTTGTGCCGGTGGCACGTAAAAAGCACCCACTACACTCTCGGAGTGGTTGGCATTAGGAAGGGCATCCAGCTGTTGAAACTCTGCCAGATCAGATTGGAGTCTGGTGTAGCCATCTGGTTCACCAGTCCTCAGTCAAATCGTCCAACCCATGCTAGCATGGAAATCGGACGTTAAACGATGAGAGAGAGAGAGAGAGAGAGAGAGAGAAGAGAGAGAGAGAGAGAGAGAGAGAGAGAGAGAGAGAGAGATGGGTACAGGACATCAAAAACATAAACAACATGAAAAACAAGAACACGAAATACAAAAACATGAAAAACGAACTTTCTTTGCAAACAATGAAAGAAACAAATAGAAAAACAAGACAAGCAACATAAAGAACAATCCCTTCATCAGTTGTCCACTGTTTTGTCTACTCCACATTTCAAGCATTAGGACAGGATGCATCTTCATCAAAACAGTTACTCCCGCAAAGCAAATTAAATAAAATCTGGGATTTGCGGAGGCTCAAAGTTGGTATGTATATAAGAGTGTATAAAGATTTATACACAGAGAGAAGACCTTTCACAGGACTTCTTATATGCTAAAAAGAGCAGTTAAACTCAAACCACGAAAAAATAATTCTTACGGCATGCTGTTAATGGCACTCTTATATACAAAAATATTTTATGTCTTTTGACTTTTACTATACATGCAAACCACTGGTAATGGATTATTTTGATTTTTTGCCCTCGTAATTTACACAGCATATTTATAATACATGTTTATGGATTTGTTTTGTAAGATTCCTGAAGTGAAACCGTGTGTGGAAACAGATATTGTTATATTTTGGGATGGTCATCTTTTTTTTATGCACTGTATATTTGTTCCTCACTTCAGATTTATTTCTGTTCTTATTTTATGTCCATTGTCGCAAAGTCTTATGTTACACCTCCTGTGACCTCTTCAGCAACTCTCTATCCTACGTGTGTCTTCTTGTTCTGTTTAGTCCATTAAGAATGGAGATACATGGGGTACACACACACACACCATTGCCTTATCATGATATGATGCCCTAAAGGTGAGATGAAAGAGGGCTAATACAAAAAAAAGATGAAAGAATAAGATGAGATAGAGTTGTTGAAATGAAAAGAAAGAGCAAGGAAGATGAGATGAAATGCATGAAATGAAAGGAAGATGAGATGAGAAAATGATGGAATGAAAGAAATATGATGTTAGAAAGATAAGACCAAAGATGGGAAAGAGGATAAAATAAGATTTTAAAATGCTGAGATGAAAGAAAGATCAGATGATAAAACATAAGGAGAAAGGAAAGTGAGAAGAAATAATGCTGAGATGAAAGGATGAAATGAAAGATTAGATGAAAGAAAGATAATTGGAAAGGCAGATAAGATGACTGAATGATAAGATGAAAGAATCATAAGAGAATAAAGAAGAGAAACAATGAACAGATGAAAAAAAATGGATGAAAGAAAGATAAGGGGGGTTAAGATGAAAGGATGAAATGAAAGAGAAAAGAATATGAAGAAAGATAAGAGGAAAAAATTATAAGATGAAAGATGAAGATCAAATGACAGAAAAATAAGGTAAAAGAAAATGAAAGAAAAGATGAAAGTGAGATGAAAGGATGATAAGATAAAAGATGAAAGACTAAACAAAAGAGGGATAAGAGGAAAGAATAAGCACAATGAAAAATGAGGAGAGATAAGATGAAATGATGAAGTGAATGAAAGACAAGATGAAAGAAAAATAAAAAGAAAGATCTGAGGAAGAAAGATCAGGTGAAAGAAATATAAGATGAATGCAAAGCAATATTATATTAGGATAAGATGAAGTTAGAATGAAAAGAAGATGAGTTTAAAGAGAATCTTAAATATCAATAAGAAAAAATAGAATGGTTAAAAAAAAAAAATAGAAAAGAAAATTTAAATGAAACTGAATGAAACAATAAATAACTGAATGAAAAAAGAATGATGGAATTGCAAAAATGGTAAAGAAGAATCAAAATAAAGGGTGAAAAAAAATTAATGAATAAATATAGTGAAAAAAAGTAAAAAGAGAATAATTATAATAAAGTAGAAAAGATTGAAGAATGAAAATTACAATGAAATATAATAGGGAAAGATATAAAAAAAAGAAGGAAAAAGTTTTAAAAGACAGGGGGGGGGGGAGAGGAAGAAAGAGAATGAGAGAGAGAAGAAGAAGAGAAAGAGTGAAAGAGAAACAGAGGGGGGGAGAGGAACGATTAGAATAATGATGAAAAGATTGTATTATTTATCTGACCTGATCGTTTAGAATGAAAAAATAATTTTAAAAAATTAACGAAGTATCTTTGTATTTTTATTGAGGTTTTTGCAGAAGTTTTTTTTTTAGATTTTACTTTTAAAATGTTTGTTTTTTTTTTTGTTAATTTTGTTAAATTTTTTTTTTTTTTTTGAAATTCAGCAGAAAATTGATACAAAAGAAAAACAAAATTGAATAAATATAACAAAAAGACTGTGTATCTATGTGTGTATATATATATATATATATATATATACATTCACACACATAGACATATGTACCTATGATACATGTACATATGTATGTATATGTGTGAATGTGTGTGTGTGTGTGTGTGTGTGTGTGTGTGTGTGTACAAGAATGAAAGCAATTATCTTAATCACTTGCATCTCAACACACACACATATGCACAGATATACCGTACATGCACACACACAAATATACCAGTATATATGCATAAGTTTGTACACATACACACTCACACATATGAATATATATATATATATATATATATATTAACATCATTTTACATCCACTGTAGCTATCTATATATCTATATCTATCCCCATATCTACCTACATATATAAACAAGTTGACAGCGACTAAGTATAACCATTGCAGCTTCTTCAACTTGTGTTTGTGTATATACACATATATACACGCACACATACATACATATATATATATATATGTTACGCATACATAAAGACAAAACCAAAGCATGTATTCTACATAATCTAATCAACCAAAACTACATTTATAAAAAAATATATAGATATATAAAACTGTATGTATAAACTGTATAAAACTGGGTGTATATATAATGTATAAAAGTCAATATTTAAAGAGGAAAGTTAAACATTAAAATATATTTTGGTGGGTGTGCAGACAGCCTTGAATTATTGGAAGATGGAGGGACTGGGAATTGAACTAACAACCACCACCACCACTTTGATGGTTGCTACTACTACTACTATCACCACCACCACTATGATGGCTGCTGCTACTACTACCACCACCAAACTATCACTACAATCACCATTGCTAATATTACCACTACCATTTCAACTTTGATTCTTCACTTTCAGTACTAACCCTAACTTCCCCCAGCACCACCATACAACTACCACCAATACTATTATACACACTACCACCACTAATACCACAACATTATTGTCACCATCAACATCACCACAGTGGTTATTCCAACACTTCTACTATCAGTGTACTACGACCACAACCAATACTTTTTGATGGAAACAACCACTACCACCACTAACTGTACTACTACTACTACTACTACCACCACCATTACTACTACTACTACTACCACCACCACAACCACTACCACCACCATTACTACTACTATTACTACTACTACCACCACCACCACCATTACTACTACTATTACTACTACTACTACTACCACCACCATTACTACTACTACTACCACCACCACAACCACTACCACCACCATTACTACTACTATTACTATTACTACTACTATTACTATTACTACTACTACCACCACCACCACCATTACTACTACTACTACTACTACTACTACTACCACCACCACCACCACCATTACTACTACTACTACTACTACTACTACAACCACCACTATTACTACTACTACTACTACCACCACCGCCACTACCACCACCACCTCTATTACCATTACTACTATTACCACAACCATCACTGACATTACATCACTATATCCCATCACCTCATACTAACATATTTAATATGACACTACTTCCAACTATCACCACTACGACGACAATATTATCTTCACTCTTCTGCCACTACTACTCACCACTACCACCGCCACCGCCACCACCACAACAACGACTGTACCCCCACCTTGCTGCCATCCCCATCACACTACAGTGATACCCTGCTCTACCACCACTACTACTACGGCAGTACCTCCACCCTGCCACCCCTCATCAACCATACTACAACGTTACTCCACCACCCACCATCTCCATCACCACAACAACAGTACTCCCCACCCCCACCCTGTTACGATAGTACCCCACCCACCCACCCATCTACCATTTGCCCTGTTTCTGCCTTTTTTGTTTTTTTAAAAAATCAATTTGAATTAAAGATGACAACAGTGGGAACTGTTAACATTGTTTAGTGGAGTCAAACATTAGTAAACAACAACTACTACTACTACTACTACTACTGCGCCTACTACTACTACTACTACTACTACTATTACTACTACTACTACTACTGCTACTACTACTACTACTACCACTGCTTCTACTATTACTACTACTACTACTGCTCCTACTATTGCTACTACTACTACTACTGCTCCTCCTCCTCCTCCTCCTCCTACTACTACTGCTGCTGCTGCTGCTCCTACTACTACTACTACTACTACTACTATTTACAAGAGTAATGGCATCATCATCATTATCACCATGATAGACATCAACTGCAGCAGCCATTACCACCACCACCACCACCATCACCATCATCATCATCATATGCAATAATAACAGCAATGATATTGGTTTCAAATTTTGGCACAAGGCCAGCAATTTCAGGGGTGGGGGGTGGAATAAGTCGATTACATCGACCCTGGTACTCAACTGGTACTTATTTTATTGACCCCAAAAGGATGAAAGGCAAAGTCAACCTTGGTGGAATTTGAACTCAG
>NC_142937.1:26844287-26849287 GCF_046866305.1 Octopus bimaculoides
ATTTGTTTCCCAAAAATGGCCCTGTACAGGGTGCCACAAAAAAACCTGCCATCTTTTACATGACCATTGTTATGGTGCTAGGGAAGTTAGGCAGATGGTAAGGATGTCTTCAGGTAGATAATGCTTTACCATATTTATTTTTGTCCTTTTATCTTTTACTTGTCTCTCTCATTAAAATGTGGCCATGCTGGAGCACTGCCTTGAATTTTTAGTTGAACAAATCAAACCCAGTAATTTTTAAAATTTTTTTCGTTTTTAAGCCTCGTTCTTATTCTATCAGTCTCTTTTGCTGGACTGTTAAGTTATGGGAGTGCAAACAAGCCAACACTGGTTGTGAAGCAGTGTAGCAGGACACACACACACACACACACACAGGATGGGTTTCTTTCAGTTTCCGTCTACCAGATCCACTCACAAGGCTTTGGTCAGCCCAAATCTATAGTAAAAGGCACTTGACCAAGGTACCATGCAGTGAGATTGAACTTGTTACCAAGCTTCTTACCACACAGCCTCACTCATGTATTTACTGTATTTTGTTTCTTTTACAGTTACCAATATGGCTTACTGAAATATTTGCAATGTTTGTCAACTGGTGAAACATGGGATGCTTTTTGCCACATCTTGTATAATAACCACCTAGAAAAATATTATTTACATTATTTACGTTATTTACATTTGATGGATACTTGTCCTCATTTTGTTTGTTGCTAACACAATGTTTCAGCTGATATACTTTCCAGCCTTCATCAGGTATCTTGGGGAAATTTCGAACCTGGATTCTCATTCCTAAGGTATTTTTTGATATGATTATTATTATTGTTCAGTAGTTTTATTTTTATAACGTGCTTTCACTTCACTACCGAGCGCAGCTCTGTGCGCCTTGGGTATGTGCTGTGGTTTGCTGTGGTGCTCTTATGTTTACTGTATTGAAAGTGTTTTGTGTAGAATGTGTGCAGTACCCAGTAGTGCAATTTTCTGTATGTTATATATATTTGTAAGTCCTGGTATTTTTGTTATGTATTTGTCTGAATATTTTTTTATTATACCTAAGGCACCTACTATGATAGGAATTGTTTCTGTTTTTAGATTCCACATTCGAGTTATCTCTATTTCCAGGTCTTTGTATTTTGAAAGTTTTTCCATTTCTTTTAGAGAAACGTTGTCATCTGCTGGTATTGATACATCAATTAGAAAGCATTTTTTTTCTTCATGATCTTTGACAACTATATCTGGTCTATTTGCCTTAATTTCTCTATCTGTGTGTATTGGCATATCCCAGAGTATGGTTGCTTTCTCGTTTTCTGTGGCCTTTTCTGGCGTGTGTTTATACCATCTTTTTTCTGTTGTTATTCCATAGTGTTGGCATAGCTTCCAGTGTATATAGGTCCCATTATTATTATTATTATTATTATTATTATTATTATTATTATTATTATTATTATTATTATTATATGCCCGTGGGCATATGGTGTAGTGGTTAAGAGCACGGGCTACTAACCCCCAAGATTCCAAGTTCGATTCCAAGCAGTGACCTGAATAATAATAATAATAATAATAATAATAATAATAATAATAATAATGATAATAATAATAATGATAATAATAAGCCAAACATAGTGTTGAGAAAGAAAGCAAACTATGCTGGATCATAGATATAGCATGCCCAGCTGACAACAAGGTATGCGATAAGGAAGAAAGAAAAGTCAACAGATATGACAGGTTAGCTTGGGAAGTTAAGCAGTTGTGGTCCATGGAAAAGGTGTTGGTTGTACCAATAATTGTCGGAGCCCTGGAAACAGTGAGTAAAAATCTTGAGATGCACGTGGAACAAATAAGGGCTGCAATAAGGGTGGAGCACTTGCAGAAAACAGCACTGCTTGGAACTGCTCAAATACTCAGGAAAGTGCTTGAAAAATGAGAGGTGTTACCTTAGTTCACTGGTAGAGAACAGCTGACACTGTAGTACATCTCCAGTGTTAGAAGCTGTGCAAAGGCAATAATAATAATAATAATAAAAAGAAGAAGAAGAAGAAGACGAAGAAGAAGAAGACGAAGTACGAGTGGAAGTACAGCAGTTGATTTAATCAACTGCACCCCTTTTCTTTCCAATAAACTGTGTCCTTGGGGGACAACTTAAGAAATCATTACAACTACTACTAATATTACTCCTACTACTACTGTGTATTTCCAATAATTGCCATTGCATCACCAGGTGTGTCTCTATTTTCTGGAAGGAGGTTGGTGCATTGAGAAAAAGAGGGCAAAGTCGTTTAGTGTGTTAGGTTTTAATTAAATTTGATGTGTCGTGGGGTTGGTTTTTACCATTTCTGGTTTAATTCGTTTTGCTTATTGTATAGAATATGTGTGGTTGTGTGTGAGATGTGCTGGAAGAGGAACTTGGCTCATGACCATAAGGTTGTGAGTTCGAATCCCGGTGATGCGTTGTGTCCTTGATATTTCATGTTGCTCCAGTCCCCTCGGCTGACAAAAGTGATGTGTACTTGTAATTCAGCCGGGTTGGTATCGAAAGGGTTAAAAATATCATGGTGACTTTAACCCTTTTGTTTCCATATTTCTGTTGAGGTGCTCTGTGGTTCTTTCAATTAATTTTAAATGTAACAAAGAATTTAGTAAAATAATTTAGTTATCATTCAGCTTGTGTTAGGAACATAAATTATGACTAAAGTTTGGTGGAATATTTTAATTCAGAACTTTTAAAAAGCAGACATTTGTATTCAGAGCCAGAGCCGGTTTCAGGCAGGTTGGTATGAAAAGGGTTAAGGGTACACATCCATGAAGTGCTCAACCACTTGCATGTTAATTTCATGAGTAGGGTGTTCCATTAATTGGGTCAATTGGAACCCTCGTTATCATAACCGATGGAGTGCCAGTTATAGTGTCGAGTGGTGACAGTGTTCACAATGTGTTGTGTGTGCATGCACACATTTTTTTGTGTTTCCCTGTGTTGACATAGCATGATAGTTACAAACGAACATCGACATCACACAAGAGGAGCCCTCCATTTCCAATCCTCCATGTAAACATGTCAGGCCACAGAGAAACATTGCTTTATTTGGAAACAGCTGAAAGTTGGCAACAAGAAAGGCATCCAGACATAGAAAATCTCTGCTTCAACAAATTCCACCCAAATCATATGACCACAGGAAAGTGATAGCAGTAGTAGTAGTAGTAGTAATGGTGGTAGTCATGGTGGTGGTGGTGGTAGTAATTGTAATAGTAGTAGTAATTGGGATCTATTTCAAAACGGGGGGGGGGGATAGTGGTAGTAATTGTAGTAGTAGTAGTGGTAGTAGTGATGGTAGTAGTATTAGTGGTGGTGGTAGTAGTAGTAGCAGTAGTAGTAGTAGTGGAGTTGGTGGTAGTAGTAGTAGTAATAGTAGTGGTGGTGGTGGTGGTGGTGGTGGTAATGATGACTTTTCATTGATGAGTGAAGAATTACAGAGGAAACCATATTTTTTCCACTTCAATAAATGTGTGTATTTTTGTGTGTTGTGTTTGTATATGTGACAAAGAGAGAGAGAGAGAGAGAGAAAGAGAGAGAGAGAGAGAGAGAGAAAGAGAGAGAGAGAGAGAGAGAGAGAGAGAGAGAGAGAGGGAGAAAGAGAGGTGGTGGTGATGGTGGTGGTGGTGGTGGTGGGATTATGAGGCAAAGATGTTATTGATAGAAGTACAAAAAGACTGAAATACAGTGGTATGGGGTGGGGGTGGGGACAGAGAGAGAAAGAGAAAGGGAGGAAGAGAGAGAAGGGAGGGAGAGAGAGAAGGGAGGGAGGGTGAGAGGGCTGAAGAAGGTGGGATTAGGGGGGAAAATGTGTTTTTGAAAGGAGTACAAAAAAACTGGGAAACACAATAGTATGGGGGGAGAGAGGGGGAGAAACAATGTGTGAGTGAGAGAGAAAGAGAGGGAGAGAGAGACAATGTGTGAGTGAGAGAGAAAGAGAGGGAGAAAGATAGGGCGTAAGTGAAAGAGAATGAGAGGGGGTGACAGGAATGGAGAAACAGAGAGTGTGTGAGTAAAAAGAGGACATTATGTGTGTGTGTGTGTGAGAGAGAGAGAGAGAGAAATAGACAGTGTGTGTGAGAGCAAGAGAGGAAGAGAAACAAACAGAGAGAGAGAGAGAGACAGATAGACGTTAGCAAGCATGTGTGAAAGAGAGAGAGAGAGAGAGATTTGAAATATGATGACATTAGTTTGGTATGTTTAGTTCTTGAAAGAAGGTTACCAATAAAACTGACTTAAGTCACTGAGTGACTCCTGTCGTGGTGGAGGTGGTAGTGGTGGTGGTGGTGATGAAGACTGTGATGATGGCCCGGTGGTACCAATGGTAGGTACTTCATTGTCTCAAACACATCCACTAATCCATGTACTTCTTTGCTAGCTTCACCACCACTACCACCACTATCATCATCACCACCACGATCATCATCACCGTCATCGTCATCATCATCATCAGCACCACCACCAAAATCATCATCACTATTGTCATCATTAAGGATGATGCTGTCCCTTTTGCCAAACTCCCATCAACATCATTGTCATCATCATAAACCATTCCTATCATTGTGACCACCACAACCTCCGCTGCCGCCACCACCACCACCACCACCACCACCGCCGCCACCGCCACCACTACCACCACCACCACCACCGCCACTGCCGCCACCGCCGCTGCCGCCACCACCACCACCACCATCGTCTTCATCATCATTATCATTATCACTGTCAACATTGTAATGTTAGATATAGCAGCTAAACCTCCCTCTGTTAGCTACATGACCTAAAAACAAAAATCTCTGAAGAAAATAACTCTGATGAAGCAGGGTCCCCCCTCCTACCCTTTCCCTACTCTGCAACTAAAATTGAAGAAGGAGGGGGTAAAAAAAAAAACAAAGATGTTCATGGCTAGAGTGGGTCTTTAATCATAAGTCTGCTCAATGTTAAAGGAGTTGGCGGCGGGGAGGGGGAGCTAAACAACAAC
>NC_142937.1:26854287-26869287 GCF_046866305.1 Octopus bimaculoides
CAAGTCTTTAGAATCTATCTAATATTCTATTTGATTTCCTGCAGCATTTCATTGTTTTCGTCTTGGACTGTTTTGTTAACAAGCAACCACTAGAGACATCTTCCATAACCTCTCCCCTCACACCGTTCCACCATTCATACACATATGTTCCTTCCGCTGTTGTATCGTTTGGCCATTAAACGGTAATTTTTAAGAACAAGTTGAGATTGCCAGTGTACATCTTGTATATTAATTTCTATGAGAGGTTACAGGAAGTAAACGGAACATTGAAACAGAAATAAAATCTAGTAAGAAATAAATAAAAATATGACAGTAAAACAAAAATAAAAAAAACAAAACGTGATGTCAGTCAATGCATAACTAAATTTTTATTTTCTTCTTGATTTTTTGTTGAGGAGATAAATCCGGATATGTCTCGCTATTTGGTTCAATCATATGTAAAAAAAATTTTTCATATCCGGAGATCCTAACCTCTACAGAAAATCAGAGAGGGAAGAATCAATAAATGGATATTTTACATCAGTTTAATTTGTTGGTTTCAGCCAGAGGCTGTGGCCTTGCTGGAGCACTGCCATTAGTACAATTGGTAGTTCATTTCAAACTCATTTACCTGGTCCTTCCTCTGATACTCTGTGATAGCGTCCAGTTCAGTGTGTTCCTATAGCTTTCAATCCCAAAGGTAGGGGCTAGTCCCTTCAGGATCTTCCATGGATCTTCCATATGTGTGTGTGTGTGTGTGTGTGTGTATGTGTGTGTGTGTAAGTATATATATATGGGAAGGTGCTAAAAAATTTCCTGGCTTTAAGGGTATCACAAAAGACCTGGCTGGAGGCTCAACCTTCCGAGTTCTTTTACAGGGTTTAGAAAAACTGAAGGCCCGCTGCAAAAAGTGTGTGAATCTGAGATGGGAGTATGTTTAATAAAATCATAAATAACTGAACCTCCTGTATTTTCTTTTACCCAAAAACTGGGAACTTTTCAGCAACCCCATGTATATGTATGTGTGTATGCGTGTATGTGTGTGTGCATGTATGCATGTTTGTGTGTGTGTGTGTGTGTGCGTGTGTAAATGTGGCTGTGTGGTAAGAAGCTTGTTTCCCAACCGCATGGTTCCAGGTTCAGTCCCACTGCATGGCACCATGTGCAAATCGATAGAATGAGTACTAGGCTTACAAAGAATAAGTCCTGGGGTTAAATTGTTCAACTAAAGGCAGTGCTGTAGCATGGCTGCAGTCAAATGACTGAAACAAGTAAAAGAATAAAAGAATACATACATACATATATATATCCATCTATCTATCTATCTATCTATCTATCTATCTATATATATATATATATATATATATATATATATATATATGTGTGTATATATATATATATATATATATATATATATATATATATATATTTGTTTTGCAAGATTTTTGATGTGAAATCGTGTGTTGAAACAGATGTTGTTGTACTTGGGGATGGTCATATTGCCAGTTTAGCCAATAAAAACACAGTGCGTGTGTTTTTATTGGTTAAACTGGCAATATGACCATCCCCAAGTACAACAACAAATATATGTATATATATATATATATATATATATATATATATATATAGATATATAGATATATAGGACAGGGATGGAGAAGCAGGATACTGCTAATCCCTATATATTTATGATTATATATATACATATATATATATATATATATATATATATATATATAAAAAATCATCATCATTTAACGTCCGTTGTCCATGCTGGCATGGGTTAGATGTTTTGACTTGGCTGGCACACTGGAAGGCTGCACCAGACTCCAGTCTGTTTTGGCATGGTTTTCAATGGCTGGATGCCCTTCCTAATGCCAACCACTCTGAGAGTGTAGTGGGTGCTTTACGTCATTTGTGTCTTCTCTCTGGACAGTACCATCTCCGTTCTTTTTTGTCTATTTGTGGAGAAAAATTCAGAGAGGATTTGGAAGACAATGGTTAAGTTAATATTAGCATAATTAACACTCCTGATGTCTTTTATTCTAGGCTTGACAACTTCACCAATACTTAAAAAGAAGAAGCACCTGGTACACGCTGTAAAATGGTTGGCATTAGGAAGGGCATCCAGCTGTAGGAACCATACCAAATCAGTCATGACACATGATGAAGCACTGTAACTATCATACTGTTCTAGCCATGCCAGCGTGGAAAATGGACAGTAAAATGATGGTTGGAAGTAGGTGAGAGTTGGTGACTGGAAGAGTATCCCATCAGAGTAAATTTGCTTCATCATTTTCCATCAAACTGAGTAAGGAAAAAGAACAATAACAGCAATTTAATTACAGGAAATATTGCTTATTCTGCAAAATTCCAGCCAAAATCTTGATTATTTTTCAAAATTAATTGAAACACGTAGGGGATATATTTCATTAAAAATGATAGTCATAAAGAGGGTTAATGCATAAATTATGAAATAATGAACAAGAAATGAATATTTGGTGAGAGAAAAATAAATAAACAAAAGGTGAAAAAAAATAAATGAAAAATAAAGTAATCAATGATTAATACAATTTTTTTTTTTTTTCTGGGAAGAAGCGGAGAGAAGTTTTGATAAATAATTCCAAAGTAATTATTTTTGTTTCCTTTGGTTATGAAAAATGGTGAGAATATTTGGCAGCCATGTTGATTGGTACCCTGGTACCATTTATGGTATCTTTGGAAAAATCAAATTACTTCAGTAAAAAATATTTTAAAAAAAAGGGTAATATTTCTAGGAATGTAGAGGGCAGATCTGGACTGGTGGTACTTATACATACATATATACATACATACATGTGTGTGTGTGTGTGTATCTATGCTTGAAAGACTAATTATAAATTAGAAGCCATTCTAAAAGGACTCGAGGCAGGGTTATGCATGTGGATGTATATATAAATATACATGCAGAAAGAGAGAGTTATGATAGATCTAAATGATTTATACGTACATACATGCACACACATATAAATTACACACACACCCGCACACACAAACATATACATATATAATAGATTTATTTTATATACATAGATACACATATATCATAGATTTTATATATATATAAATACATACAAACATAAATGGTAGATTTACATTATATACACATACACACGTGCATGTATGTGTATATGTATATGTGTGTGTGTATATATATATATATATATATATATATATATATATATATATATATATATATATGCACATATATATATATATATATATATATATATATATATATATATATATATATATATATATATATATATATATATATGCATATATATATATATATATATATATATGCATATATATATATATATATATATATATATATATATATATATGCATATATATATATATATATATATATATATATATATATATATATATATATGCATATATATATATATATATATATATATATATATATATATATGCATATATATATATATATATATATATATATATATATGCATATATATATATATATATATATATATATATATATATATATATATATATATATATATATATATATGCATATATATATATATATATGCATATATATATATATGCATATATATATATATATATATATATATATATATATATATATATACATATACATATATGTATATATATATATATATAAGCTTATGCCAAATTACCATTCCATCGATGAATAATCTCAACAGCTTAATGGTCAAGAGATTAGATTCTAGGAGAGATTATTCCACAGAATATTACATAATCTCCACAGAAAGAGATTTCAAGAAATGATAGATGTTACCAACTTGTATTGGCAGTGCATCTCATGTCACAAATAGCTTCTCCGAGATATCCCAGACACAAAGTTTTCAGCAACTAACATACAATCAGATACACACAGAAAAATATTCAGGGATTTCTTCTTGGCATATTTTCTATTAGTTTTGGTTCCTAGCAAATGAAGTAAGCTTGACTATTATTATTAATACTGAAATATTAATAACAACCAATGGGATTTGCGATATATATATATATATGTATGTATCTATGTATATGTATGTATGTATGTATGTATGTATAAGAAATGTGCTGTGCTTATCTGTCTATATGAGATAAAGTTTCTCCAAGCAATGATTGTTAGTTTTGGGCCTGTATCAGTTTTACTAACATTTATTTCTTAAAGAGAGTGAAGTGGTGTGTGGCTTAGTGGTTAGGGACATTTGGCTCACAATTCTAAAGACATGAGTTTGATTCCTGGCAGCACGTTTTGTCCTTGGGCAAGACACTTTATTTCACATTGCTCCAGTTGCATTTAGCTGGCAAAACAAGTTGTACCTGTAATTCAAAAGGGGCCAGCCTTGTCACGCACTGTGTCATGTTGAATTTACCTGAGAACTACGTTAAGGGTACATGTGTCTGTGGAGTGCTCGGCCACTTGCACATTAATTTCATGAGCAGGCTGTTCCATTGATTGGATCAACTGGAATCCTCGTTGTTGTTGTCATAAGCAATGGGGTGGTCGCTTTAAGTGGAGGCACATGACTCAGTAGTTTGAGTATTAAACTCACAAATGCAAGATTGTGATCTTCACAGCAGCACATTGTGTCTTCAAGTAACGCATTTTATGTCACATTGCTCTAGTCTGCTCAACTGACAAACAAGAGCTGTACCTGTAATTCCAAAAGGGCCAGCCTTGTCATATTATGAATCCTTCTAAGAATAACATTAACCCTTTCAACACCAACCCGGCTGAAACTGCCTCTGGCTCTGTAGAACAAATGTCTTGTTTTCATATAAGTTTTGAATTAAAATCTTCCACCAAACCTTAGTCACAATTTATGTTCTTAACACTAGCTTAATGATAACTAAGTTATTTTACTAAATTCTTTGTTATATTTAAAATTAATTGAAAGAAACACAGAACATCTCAACAGAAATATGGTAACAAAAGGGTTAAAGTCACCATGATATTTTAAACTCTTTCAATATCAATCCAGCTGAAACCACCTCTGGATCTGTAGAACAAATGTCTTGTTTTTCAAAAGTTTTGAATTAAAATCTTCCACCAAACCTTAGTCACAATTTATGTACCTAACACTAGCTGAATGATAACTAAGTTATTTTACTAAATTCTTTGTTATATCTAAAATAGTTGAGAGAAAAACAGAACATTTCAAAATAAATACAATAACGAATGGGGTTAAGAGCAGCATACATGTCTGTGGAGTGCTCAGCCACTTGCATGTTAATCTCACAAGCAGGCTGTTCTCCTGAATGGATCAACTGGAACACTCATCGTAGTAACTGATGGAATGCTATTTTCTTTTTATTAAAGAGATCCTCTTGTGGTACGAGCAGACTGAGAGACTTGTATTGATCATATATCAACCCTGTATCTATCTGCCTATCTATATATCTACCTATGAGCTTCCATATATCGATCTGCATATCTAACTATTGTCCTATATAACTGTTAATCTTCCTATCCAGTTACTATCTATTATCTCTCCCTATCTATCTATCTATCTATCTATCTATCTGTCTTCTTATCTTATCTATCTGTATATATCTATATATTGGTCCATTTATTTATTTATTTATCAACTCTGTATATCTGTTAATCAATTTATCTATATCTGCATATTGGCCTACATATCTGTTTATCAACTTATCTAAATTTATGTCTACCTGTATATGTGTTAAACAACTTACCTTTAAAAATATATACATTAGCCTATATATATGTATTTATTGATATCAAAATAAATATCTGTTTCTATTTATATTTATCAACTTATCTTTTATCAATATACTTATGTCTTTTAATCATCCTATCTCCTCATCAATTTATATCTATGTATGTATCTATCAACCTATATATCTATCTATATGCTTATATATCTTCTAATCAACTTATTTATATTTTTTCTTGTCTATCTCCCTATCAACTACATGTGCACATGTATGCACATATATATGTGTGTGTGTGTATGTATGTATGTATATATATATACATATATATACTATATATACATATATATAATATATATATACATATATATATAATATATATATGTATGTGTATATATATATATATATATGTATAAGCGGACGTTAAACGATGATGATGATGATGATATACATATATATAATATATATAAATAAATTTATAAATTATTAATATATATATATAATATATAAATACACACACACACAAACTTATATGCATGTATGTGCGTGTGTGTATCTGACTGTTTGTCTATCCGTCTATCTATCTATCTATCTATCTATCTATATATATATATATATATATATATATATATATAGATAGATAGATAGATAGATAGATAGATATATAGGGCGGGGAATCGCTAATTAGTAATAAAATTAATAATTAACAATTTTGCCGGGTAGCTCAGTATGAAAAAACCTTTGGCTGCTATTTCTGAATTCTCAGTATGTTGGAGAAGCAGGATACTGCTAATCGCTATATATTTATGATTATATATATATATATATATATATCTCAACTTACATGTATGTATATCTGCCTACGTGTATCTCTTTATCATCTATACCTATCTGTTGTTCTCTCTGTCAATTTATCAAACAATCTCTCTCATTTTTCCAGCATTTAATTAATTGTTTCTTGAGCAAACATAACATGCAAGACGAGGAAACCTGGCAGAGGCCAGATGAAAGACAAACACAATGGAGGTGCAGAGCGTTGTAGATGTTATTCAGGAGATAGGGCGGTTGTGGCAGTGATATTTTATTTCTAGAAATTGTCTGGAATGTTGCCATAAATCTTGAAGAAATCCAAGAAACACAAATATATATATATAAAAAAAAATAAAAATAGAGATGGGAAAACATAAAAATATCTCAAAAGTCTTGATAAAAGATATCCACACACATACATATATATATTCTTTTATGCGTTTTAACTCAGAGGTTGTTGCCATGCTGGAGGCACCACAAGTGAAAGATAGTGTTCGCATGACAGGAATCAAACCGGAGTTGCCTGAATGAAAGCCAGGAATCCATATATATCTGTTTTTGGAAGAGTGAATCTTGAAGCAGATAGAGCTGTAAGTAATAATATGTAAATATTGGATGAAAATGTTGAGGGTTGTCTTCAACTTTTTCTATCCAAATGGTTTTTAATGCAGTATTTATAATGCTATTATCTATAACTTTATCTACTTCAAGCTTCACCAAAATTAATGCATGTTCTCAAAGTACAAATTCTCTTGATGTCAACTATCATCACCATCATCATCATCACTGCCATCATCATTTAACTTCTGTTTTCCATGCTGTCATGGGTTGGATGGTTTGACAGGAGCTGGTAAGGCCAGCAACTGCATCAGGTTTCTATTGTCTGTTTTGGCATGGGTTATATGGCCAGATGCCCTTCCTAACACCAACCACTTTACAGAGTGCACTGGGTGATTTCTATGTGACACCAGCATCAGTGCTTTTTATGTGGCACCTGCATTGATAGAGTCGTCAAGTACCTTGCACAATGAGAACCCCTTAACTGGGAACTGTCTATCTATCATCATCATCATCATCGTTTAACGTCCGCTTTCCATGCTAGCATGGGTTGGACGATTTGACTGAGGACTGGTGAAACCGGATGGCAACACCAGGCTCCAGTCTGATTTGGCAGAGTTTCTACAGCAGGATGCCCTTCCTAACGCCAACCACTCAGAGAGTGTAGTGGGTGCTTTTACGTGTCACCCGCACGAAAACGGCCACGCTCGAAATGGTGTCTTTTATGTGCCACCCGCACATAAATATATGTATACACATGCATTCACACCCCCACACAAATTGGGAACTCTGTGTGTATGTGTGTGTGTATTTCATGATGTGTGTATATGTATGAACACCTATATATATATATATTTGTTAACCGATCATCTCCAACATTCACAGATGCAAACCTATACACATTATATATACTAGAGTGGCACGTAAAAAGCACCATTTGAGTGTGGTCATTGCCAGTACCCCCTGACTGGCTCCTGTGCTGATGGCACATACAAAGCATCCACTACAAACACTGAGTGTTTGGTGTTATGAAGGGCATCCACCTGTAGAAACCTTGCCAGATTTAGATTGGAGCCTGGTGCAGCCTCCTGGCTTGCCAGTCCTCAGTCAAACCATCCAACCCATGCCAGCATGGAAAGCGGATGTTAAACGATGATGATGATGACAAGTGCATATGACAGGTAACTTAAGAAATACACTTTTGAGTTATTTCAGGAAATAAGACATACATACAATAATTATAATTTGATTTTTATCAAATTTTTTTGTTCCTTATACAAAATGATGAAATAAGTAGTAATTTTCTAAAGAAATAATATATCTGTTACATTAAACTAAAGTAGAATTTTCATTTATATAAATTATGTTATATGTAAACAAACATAAATAGGATGATTAAAAAGATATATTTTTCAATACATAAATACTGATAAAACAGCAGATATAGGATAAAATCCTTTAAGAGCAAAAAAGTTTGTCAGCAACTAGCTTTGAGGATCAAACTCACACCCATCAAATATCCGGTCAGAGTGCTCTACTTTTAAGCTGAATTGCCGACCAACAAATTCTTCTGCAATTTTAGAAGTTATAAAATCATCCAGAAACGCTAGACGTTATATAGATTACATCATATGTAAACAAACATAAGTTTGTCTTTGAAGCGTTGAAATGTATTGTAGTACAAGTAGAAAGATAGATTTTTTCAACACGTAAATACTGATGAAACAGCATATACAGCATAAAATCCTTACAGGTTTTTCTGCTCCATAAGGATTTTATCCTATATATGCTGTCCTATTTATGCGTATTTATGTGTTGAAGAATATATCATTCTACTTGTACTATTTCATTCATATATTTGCAATGAATGTATGTTGTTTTTCTGTCTAAATTTTATCAGCAAAATCACGTTCTAATCCATCCCAAAGAATGATCTAACTCTGCGACATTTCCTTCACCTCTTATGCTAACATTCTCTCTGTCTCTCTTTCATTGTCTGTCCACACTTTATGATGGAGAGCATGACTGGAGAACCAACCAACCAACCAAACAACATTTATATCAACTACAGTGGAACCTCAGTTTATGAATTTAATTTGCTTTTGAAGGCCATTCATCACTCGAAATATTTGTAAACCAACACAATTTTCCTATACCAAATTCAAGAGAAAGCACGACTTCGAGCAGAGATGTGTCCCAAGTGAAAGCTAGACAACAACTGACACTTTATATACATATATATATATATATATATAGTGGAACCTCAGTATATGAATTTATATGTTCCTGAAGGCTGTTCATCACTCAAAATGTTTGTAAGCCATGCAAAATTCAAGAAAAAGCACAACAATTTTGAGTAGGGATGTGCACCAAGTGACATTTTCCTTCTGATGTTCTCCTCAGTTTGCTGCCAACCATTGTTGCTGGCTCATATGTTTGTTACTTGAGACATTTTATGTTTGAAAAATTGTCCATAAACCATTTTTTTTTTTTGTGATGTGAGGTATTTTCCACTGTTACGAAACAGTGATAACCATTTCCTGCAATCCCTTTAATATAAGAGTTTACAGGGAATAATATAACCTGTTGTCCCTCCCTGCAGTCCCAGAATGTAATCCTTGTCCTCGACTTAATGAATCTTTGGCTAAGGACTACCAAGAGAGTCTGAGTGGACCTTGCCTATATTTCAGGTATTTACTTTTAGAAACATGGAAGAATTTTGTTAAACAAACGTTCTATGATTGAGACAATGTAATTTGTTGGAATTCCAAGAATTACTTTTAATTTGAAAAAACTAAATGAAATACATTCTGGAAAACCAATGAAGTCTGTAGAAGCCTGATTTGTATCTGGATTGTTTTGATTATGAGAAAGAGTGAGAGACATCTATATTTTGGGAAATTATTCTTTGACCAAAGTAATTTGAAGAAAGACATTCATGGCAAAGAGAAATTCTATTTTGAAAATTAATTTTAACTTGAAGAAGTCAAATGATAATTTGACATTTACCAGATGTCATTAAATTTAGCAGCAATATTATAAATGAATAAATAAATAAATAAAAAACAGGTGAAAACATTGTTTGAATAATGAAAGAAAAGTGTTGTTAAAATCAACGGTAGTATTTCCGATAATGAAACGAAATACAGGAAAAAATATCTTGATAATAAAATGTCGATAATGCCCAGAAAGCAATACCTTATAATATCGTTTATCAAGTTTTTATTTCATTATATATTCAATAATAATATTTCAGTATATTTTTTAGAATTTACCATCTTGTTCAAAATGGAAACTTGAGTCAAAGAAGGTAGACTTAATTTAAATACAAACAATATTCTATAATAAACACTGATTCATATGATAAATATATGATGACAGGTAAAATATATAACACACATTAAATGTTAATAAGGAATTTTAGATAAAGCAGTGAGGATTCACCAAATTGTGAATATTTGATTAGCACCGAATTTTATTTATTGCTAATTTCCACAAAACATGAAATTTTACATGCATTACTTTTTCTCTTCTAATGTGGTTTTATTATTAGAAAAAAGTCTATTTTATCACCTGCTCCGAGTTTTGTCCTCCAGTTTTCTTCACTTATTAAACTAACTTCTTTTAAAATACACACACAAGGTATTCCACATATTTTATGGAAAAGAAATTGAATAAATATTCTAAATTGTATCAGTTCACAGGAAATATCTCTTCTCTATTTATGTCTATATTTGAAATGAAACATCTTTTGTACATACAAACCTATATTAACCCTTTACATATACCACGTGTGATGCACAGGATATATTTTTTTGGCGTCCATGCATCATACATGAAACACATACTGCAACAGGTGAAAAAGTAGGGTAACTTGAAACTTATGAAAGAAAAGCTTTGTATGACTCAGGATGTATGAAATATGGGCTAACTAAAAGCATGGACATTTAATAAAAACTTCTGAAAATGCTTTGCACAGGCAAAGAATTAATCACCCAAAAATTTAATTTCGTGAATCAATATAGATAATGGTGGAGGAAATTTTTTCTTTTTTTTCTTTTCTTGAGATGTTTCTATATTTCTGAGGTTCTGCTAATATAAGTAGGAGACAGAAAGTATATGCCTTACATTATTGATGAGGTTAAGTTAAAAGACGATAATGAGAATTGAGGAGGAAGAGAGAAAGTGAAAGAAAAAAACAGTGTGGGTGAATAAAGAAAAGAAAATATCCAGAAACCTGGGTCCGTGCGTATCACGTCAGATCGACGATGGGAAGGATGACTTCTCTTTGCAAATACCGACAGGGCACAGAAAGTGTGTCAATAGCCAGCTGGAGAGGGTGTTCTCCTGGGGCCACAAACTACAGTAGCATTCACCCTTAGGGGTTAGCCGCATTTAAGTGGCAAATATACTTCACGTTGTCATGCTACTGTTTATACTTCGTTCAGAGATTTGTTATTAATAAATTATATTATTTATATTTAATAATCTCTATATATAAAAATGAGAATGTGTGTCTGTCTGTTTGTCTGTCTGTGTGTGTGAATCCCTAAAACTCGAGAACTACGCAACCAATTTCATTCAAATTTTACAGATGCCTTACTTAGGGTTCCAGTTGTGTTTTAGTCAAAAAAAATGTTTTAACTTCTTGCAGAGTTCGAGCCCACGGCAACATGATATCTCCTCCACTATTTAAGTATTACGTGTCAAAAATGAAACAAAAACACTCATGTCAAATACTTTCACTTTAAAAATGAAACTATTCCCCTAACTGAAACAATCACATTTCGATACTGTAATGACAGATACTTTCAGAGAGAGAGAGAGAGAGAAAGAGAAAGAGAGAAAGAAAGATGTATACGTATACATATAGATGTATATGTACACGTTATTCCTCTAACTGAAACAATCACATTTCGATACTGTAATGACAGATACTTTCAGAGAGAGAGAAAGAGAGAGAGAGATGTATATGTATATATATAGATGTCTATGTACACGTATATGTATAGATATATATATAGATATCGATCTATATGCATACATGTATATGTATACATATGTGTAGATGTATATATATATATAGATGTACATGTAATATGTACACATATATACATATATATACATCCATACAGATATCTATACATATATACACCCATCACACACATACACATGGACACAAACACACACATTAGTCATTTGTTTTCTTATCCAAAACTACGTCAAAAGTACTGAATGGATCTTTATGAAATTTGGAAATTACATTCTATGCATAACGGCCATAACTCCTATGAAAATTCATATATTTTTGATGTTGATGAAATTTTAACCCGAACATAACAGATGAGCATTATTTGTAATTCAACGGTACAACAGTGTAAGACTACCCTTTCAGATATACTTACATTGTGATTTCTGCAATGTGGTGCATAAATTGTCAAGTAAATGAGGCGCATCTTTGCCTCCACTGATTCACTTGCAAAGTGTTGAGTAAAATTATTTCGTTGCAGACCTCCTTTCAGTCTTTTTATTATCACTGCGACACACATAGTCCCCAGTTGGTAACATTGATTTCAAGGCCTTCTCAGATGAGAGACTGGTTGTTCTAAGACATTTATCGATTGTAAATTTTGTCTGCAATTTGGAAATTATATACTATGCATAACAGCCATAACTCCCATGAAAATTCATATATTTTGATGTTGATGAAATTTTAACCCGAACATAACAGATGAGCACTGTCTGTAGCTGGTCTTCTCTTGGAAGAGCCCCGCTTCTCACATGGACAACTGTATGTTGGCTGCTCAAGAGTGGGCAGCAAAAAAAAAAAAACCTATTTGCATATGCTCCACAAGGGAAAACAAGGAACATTGTTTACAACGAGGTGTTATAATCACAACAGCAACAAAGTATGTACATGATCACCTTCTTTTACGAAACTTCATTGACTTTCATATATTTATATTGATATACATATATATACGTGTGTTTGGGTGCGTGTGTGTGTGTATATATATATCTCTATATATAAAGATGAGAATGTGTGTCTGTCTGTCTGTGTGTCTGTCTGTCTGTGTGAATCCCTAAAACTCGAGAACTACACAACTCTCTTTTACAAACCCAGTGAAAATACATATATTTCATATGTCAAAGAAATTCAAGCAATACATATAACACCAAAGTTAAAAACATTCCCAACAATTCCACAATCCCCAACCTCCAGAGCTATTGAAGAAACTGTTATCATCAACTGACCAAGATACCTAACATTTGCAAAACAAAATTAGACAATACGACGCTGTACTACAGATGACATCATTTGGAACCACAAGAGATTTAACTGAGGCAGCATTCATCCAAACTTTCAAGATCCAACCTCAGATTTATCATCGCACTGTCTCTCTACTACCTCTGTCAAATGAATCACCAAAATTGGCCTTTCATTATTTATAATCTGTACCTGTTTGTTTGGTTATGAA
The DNA here is from genome assembly GCF_046866305.1 of Octopus bimaculoides. Lineage (NCBI taxonomy): Eukaryota > Metazoa > Mollusca > Cephalopoda > Octopoda > Octopodidae > Octopus > Octopus bimaculoides. The sequence goes on from NC_142937.1 coordinate 26,867,835, forward strand.
ATAAAATACACAAAACATGTTTCTGAATTACGTGTATTGACTTTATATACATATGAGTTGAAAACTTTCTTCTAGCATTCCACTTAATATCTATGTTCCATGCTGGCATGGATTGGAGAGTTATTAATGTAGAAATATGTTATCGTAGCTACTAACAGTTGAGGGTTGCGTAGTCTAGACGGCGTTTTTAGATTTCATTATTCTCTTTAACCCGGGCAACGCCGGGTATTTCTGCTAGTATTTAATAAATTTTATACACACATACACACATCATCATTATCCTTTAATGTTTGTTTTCCATGCTGGCATGGGTTGGACGGTTTGACATGCAGGGGAGTTGGCATGCCGGGGAGCTGCACCAGATTTCTATCTGATTTGGCATGGTTTCTGCAGCTGGATGCCCTTCCTAGTGTCAACCACTTTACAGTATTCGCTGGGTGCTTTAACGTGGCACCACCACATGGTGTCGCATGGGTGCTTTTATTTAGCACCACACAGGTGCTTTTACGAGGCACTACGGCACTACATGGATGCTTTTATGAGGCACCACATGGGTGCTTTTATTTGACACCACATGGCTGCTTTATGAGGCACCACATGGGTGCTTTTATGGGGCACCACTTGGATGCTTTTATAAGGCACCACATGAGTGCTTTTACAGGCACCACATGGATGCTTTTATGAGGCACCACATGGGTGCTTTTACAGGCACCACATGGATGCTTTTATGAGGCACCATATGGTTGCTTTTACAGGCACTACATGGATGCTTTTATGAGGCACCACATGGATGCTTTTACAGGCACCATATGGATGCTTTTATGAGGCACCACATGGTTGCTTTTACAGGCACCACATGGATGCTTTTATGAGGCACCACATGGGTGCTTTTACAGGCACCACATGGGTGCTTTTACGAGGCACCACATGGGTGCTTTAAGTGGCACCACCACAAGTGCTTTACACCACAAAAAGGATCGGTCTTAATATTTCTGCTGTGGAATATGGGTCTTCCTGAGTTCAGCAAAGCTCTAAGCATCTCAGTCCTTTGTCATCTCACCTGAAAGGTTCAGCTTCCTGAGGTTGTTCTTCAGTACCTCATCCCTTGTCTTCCTGGGTCTCCCACTTCCATTGGACAGTTCGACCAGACCTGGCAAGCAGGAGAGCTGCACAAGGTGCCAGTCTGACTTGGCTTGGTTTCTATGGCTGGATGCCCTTCCTAACACCAACCAATTTATAATGTGTACGGTGGTGGGGAGGCTTATAACATAACACTGGCACGAGTGCTTTTTACCTGGCACCAGCATGGGTGCTTTCTGATGTTACACTTAAGACTGTAAGGTCAGTGTTTCAATTCCTGGACTTGGCAGAACATTTTCTTCTTGAACAAAAGAACTTCATTTTACACTGCTCCAGGCCACTCACCTGCAAATGGACAACCCAGCAACCGCTT
>NC_142937.1:26874287-26896787 GCF_046866305.1 Octopus bimaculoides
GGTACCAGTTGAGTACTGGGGTCGATGTAATTGACTAAGCCACCTCCCTGAAATTGCTGGCCTTGTGCTAAAATTTGGAACTATTAATATTATCATTATAAGGCAGTGAGCTGGCAGAATCATTATGGCATGGGTAAAGTGCTTAGTGGCTTTTCATTACTCTTTTACTCTTTTACTTCCTTCAGTCATTTGACTGTGGCCATGCTGGAGCACCGCCTTTAGTCGAGCAAATCGACCCCAGGACTTATTCTTTGTAAGCCTAGTACTTGTTCTATCGGTCACTTTTGCCGGACCGCTAGATTATGGGGATGTAAACACACCAGCATCGGTTGTCAAGCGATGTTGGGGGGACAAACACAGACACACAAATATATACACACATACATATATATACACATATATATATACGATAGGCTTCTTTCAGTTTCCATTTACCAAATCCACTCACAAGGCTTTGGTCGGCCCGAGGCTATAGAAGAAGACACTTGCGCAAGGTGCCAAGCAGTGGGACTGAACCTGAGACCAAGTGGTTGGTAAGCAAGCTATTTACCACACAGCCACTCATTATGTTTTGATTTCAAATTCTGCTGAGTTTAATTTTTGATTTCCATCCCTTTCGAGGTCAATAAAAATAAGTACCAGTTTAGCACTGGGGTCAGTGTAATTGTCTTCTCCACTTCCCTCTAAATTACTGGCCTTGTACCAAAATTTGAAACTATTATTATTATTATTATTATTATTGCCTTTGCACAGCTTCTAACGCTGGAGATGTACAATAGTGTCAGCTGTTCACTACCAGTGAACTAAGGTAACACCCTTTATTTTTCAAGCACCTTCCGGAGTATTCGAGTGGTTCCAAGCAGTACTGTTTTCTGCAAGTGCTCCACCCTTATTGCAGCCCCTATTTGTTCCATGTACTTCTCAAGATTTTTGTTCACTGTTTCCAGGGCTCCAACAATTATTGGCACTACTGCTACCTTTTTCATCGAGCACAACTGCTTAACCTCCCATATTATTATTATTATTATTATTATTATTATTAGCTTTGCCTTAGCGAAGGCAGAGGTATTGCTTTCAACTGTGCTTGTTTGTTTGTTTGTCTGTGGACAAGATATCTCAAGAACCGCTGGATGGATTCAGATGACACTCTCAGGGATGTTTGACCTCATGACTGGCACAGACTGATTAGATTTTGGAATCGATCCGGTACCAGACAAGGGTTCTGGATTATTTTTCCTGTATTTTTTACTTAATTTTTGAGAGTAGTTGTGTTCATTTGTAGCATTCTCATTTGTGAGAGCAGTTGAGTTTATTTCAGATATTCTCATTTTAAAAATCATCTCCGGCTAATCGTTGAGAGGACGTTGGTGTTGCTTTGGCAGAGGTCTGTGCTCTCTGAATGCTTTTGTTATTATTATTATCCAGACAAAAAACAAAAAGGCAAAAGAGAGTCACTTACTGTTATAGTTTCTGCAATGACAATATTGACCAAGGTTACCGTGGTCTTTTCCGTAGGCTTTTCTTTCCACGGCTAAACCTAAACTGTCCTCCCCTCTTTTTACACGAGAACATTACTGTGATACACGATCCTTATTGATCGTTTTTTTTTTTTTCTCGGTCCCTTTTGATCGACACCCACCTCTACCTTTTTTTTTTTTTCTCTTCCTTCCCCCTCCTGAAAAGAAAAGCTCTACATTGTATTCGTCCCATCTTTGTTGAGCCCTGTGTGGCTAATAAAAGAAATGTATTACTATTATTATTATCATTATTATTATTATTATTATTATTATTACTGCATAGGCAGACGGCAGTGAGGCAGCAGAATTATTAGCATGGCGGACAAACTGCTCAATGGCATTTCATCTGTCTTTGCATTCTGGGTTCAAATTCTGCCAAGGTTAACTTTGCCTTTCATCCTTTCAGGGTTGATGAAATAAGTACCAGTTGAGCACTGGGGGTCAATGTAATTGACTAGCCCTCTCCCCCAACAAATTTTCAGGTCTTGTGCCTATAATAGAAAGTATCATTATCATTTTTATTATAAGTAGTAGTAGTAGTGGTAGTAGTAGTAGTAGTGGTGGTAGTAGTAGTAGTAGTGGTAGTAGTAGTAGTAGTGGTGGTGGTGGTAGTAGTAGTAGTAGTAGTAGTAGTAGTAGTAGTAGTAGTAGTAGCAGCAGCAGCAGTGGTGGTAGTAATAGTAGTAGTAGTAGTAGTAGTAGCAGCAGCAGCGGTAGTAGTAATAGTAGTAGTAGTAATAGTAGTATTAGTAGTGGTAGTGGTAGTAGTAGCAGTGGTGGAAGTAATAGTAGTAGTAGTAGTAGTAGTAGTAGTAGTAGTAGTAGTAGTAACAGTAGTAGTAGTGGTAGTGGTAGTAGTAGTATTTTCAATGTGGATAATAATGTTGTTGTTGTTTGCTAGAGAGTGAGGTTGTAGTTGTCAGCACTGATTAGCATTATTGTGAGTTTAATGTAGTTGGAGCATAAAGTTCCTGACCCCTAACCCAGTTACTTTATCAGCAGGAAGCCCCCACAATCAGATTACTACTGTTTCTGGTAATTCTTTACTAAATTGTAAGAACATCCGTGAAGACAGGGCTAATCTCTGCTGCTGCTGCTGTTGTGTAATCCTAGGCTAATACTTATTTGAGAAGGTCTCTAATGAAAGCTATCCAAAAGGCGCAGGAGTGGCTGTGTGGTAAGTAGCTTGCTTACCAACCACATGGTTCCGGGTTCAGTCCCACTGCATGGCACCTTGGGCAAGTGTCTTCTACTATAGCCTCGGGCTGACCAAAGCCTTGTGAGTGGATTTGGTAGACGGAAAACTGAAAGAAGCCCGTCGTATATATGTATATGTATATGTATATGTGTGTGTGTTTGTGTCTGTGTTTGTCTCCCCACCATCGCTTGACAACAGATAGTGGTGTGTTTACGTCCCCGTAACTTAGTGGTTCGGCAAAAGAGACCAATAGAATAAGTACTAGGCTTCCAAAGAATAAGTCCTGGGGTCGATTTGCTCGACTAAAGGCGGTGCTCCAGCACGGTCACAGTCAAATGATTGAATCAAGTAAAAGAGTAAAAGAGTAAACTAGGAACAATCCTGGTTTTGTGGGGTTTCTGCAAGCAGCCCTTGGAAATCTCCCTCTTTTGGGGATTCATTTGTTATAATATTTTTATTAAATCTCTGAGTTAGGTATAAACAGTAGTTGCATGACATCGTGAAGTATATTTGCCACCTAAATGTGGCTAACCCCTTAAGGGTTGATGCTACTGTAGCTTTTAGCCCCAGGAAGACATCTCCTGCAGCTGGCTATTGACACACTTTCTGTGCCTTATCAGTATTTGCAAAGTGTGTCAATAGCCAGCTGCAGGAGATGTCTTCCTGGGGCTACAAGCTACAGTAGCATTGACCCTTAAGGGGTTAGCCACATTTAGGTGGCAAATATACTTCACAATATTTTTATTGTTATTCCCTTTTTACATGATTCAATCCCACTCTATATTTGTATTGTATTGTCCTGTATGATCCCTAATCTCTTATATAAAACATCAGTGGTTAATATAGAAAGGATTATTATTATTATTATTATTGAGTGAGAGAGCAGTGCATGTCATCAAAGTGACATTGGGGTATAAATGCACTCACACGTACACTGATAAGGGGACACTAGGCACATGCATCACATGTGTGCAACATGGTGATCTCATATCAAGATAAACAGCACATGACCTCGCAGGTGGGGCACAGTTACAATTTTCTTCAGGTCGAGTAGCCCATCCTGCCAAAAAGGTTCCTGATGAAGGTTTGTTTGAAGGACGATGAACGAAACACTCATATTTCCAGAGGTAAATTATTCAAACCCCAAAGAATTCCTCTCAACATGTGGCTATGATGCTCCCCCACTACTTCTGCTCATGATCAGAGATGCACATATCATCAGCCACCAAGGGACATACTCAACTGGTTTAAGGTCAAACAACTGACAAGCAAATCTGGGGTATTGAGCAGAATATTTGCTGTAGCCCATCTTTTATACCAAGATAAAACAATGTACATGATAACACTTCCAATCAATTAAGATCAGAAGCTATGAGAGCCAATACTTGGTTGGTACTGCATCAGAGCATTTATTATTATTATTATTACTATTATTATTATCATTATTAAGAAGCAAAAAAAAAGAAGAGTGCCAATGAAGTAGATTGACAAGTTTATTTTTTGAACCTGTGGAAGGCACGCAAGATACCGAAATATTGTTCACTTGATAACAATGGCAATCTTCTTTTTTTTTGCTACTGTATACCTTCTGGAGGAGTTACCTCAATCCTATAAAATATTATTATCATCATTCTTCTTCTTCTTCTTCTTCTTCTTCTTCTTCTTCTTCTTCTTATTATTATTATTATTATTATTATTATTATTATTATTATTATTATTATTATTATTATTATTATTATTATTATTATTATTATTATTATTATTATTATTATTATTATTATTATTATTATTATTATTATTATTATTATTATTATTATTATTATTATTATTATTATTATTGAGGTGGTAAGCTGGCAGAGTCATTAGCACGCAGGACGAAATGCTTAACAGTATTTCGCTTGCTGCTACATTCTTAGTTCAAATTCCACCGAGGTTGACTTTGCCTGCCATCCTCTCGAGGTCAGTAAAATAAGTATCAGAAGAAACACTGGGGTAACCGACCAGTCTCCTCCCCCAAATTTTCAGGCCTTGTGCTTATAGTAGAAAGGATTATTATTATTATTATTATTATTATTATTATTCAGGTGGTGAGCTGGTAGAAACGTTAGCCTGTTGAATATGGTGCCTAGTAGCTTTCTGTGTCAATAAAATAAGTACCAGTTGAATACTGGGGTGAGTATGATTGACTTTCTTTCTGCCCTTGAAATTTGAGGGGAGGGTGCTGGTCAAGAATTAAGTCAGCAAGTTGGGCAGAATCATTGCCACATTGGGCAAGATGCTTAACAGCATTTCATCTGACCCTTATGTCCTGAGTTCAGATTCTGTCAAAGTCAACTTTGCCTTACGTCCTTTTTTTGTGGTTGATAAAATAGATACCAGTTGAGCACTGGGGTCGATGTGATTGACTCACCCACTCCCTCAAAAATCTAGTGTGAGGGGATTTGGTAAACAGAAACTGAAAGAAGCCCATCGTATGTGTGTGTGTCTGTTTGTCCTCTCACCATCTCTTGACAACTGGATTTGGTGATTTTGTGTCTCCATAACTTAGTAATTTGGCAAAAGAGACCAATAAAATAAATATCATGATCTAAAAAAAAAGAGGTACCGAAGTCGATTTATTCAAACAAAGATTCTCCAAAGTGGTGCCCCAGCATGGCCGTAGTCTAACAACTGAAACATGAAAAAGGTGAGAGATGGAAAGATATATACTAATGCCCCCCCCCCCCCCCAACCCGCTGCATATGATGGATTTTTATTTATTTTACTATTTTCGTTGCAACTAATCTGGTTCCATATTTGGTGACTGCATGGATAAGATGGTCCTTATTTTCCCCCCTTTCCCCTCATTTCTGATGACTGATGATTTTCCTCTGATTGTTGTGAGATCCTTTGTGTCTTTTTTTTTGTGTTTCCCAAGTTTGACTAAGAAGAAGGGGCACATCCCCCCCACCATCCACCAAAAAAAAAAAGGAATGACACAGCTTTATTCTTAGTAAACTGTACTTGGTTGACACATGATGTGTCAGCAGTCTTTACCCAAAAAACACCATTCTGGGGGGGGGGGGGGGCGCTCACTCCCATCATCACCATAATTATTATCATCATTGTCATCATCATCACCAACATCATTGTAATCGCTCTTATCAGCATCAACATTATTACTGTAATTAGTATCAAAATTACTAGTATTATTATAATAATTATGATAATTGATATCATTATCATAACCATAATAATTTATTATTTTTTTTTCCTTCTTTTTTCTACTCTAGGCACAAGGCCCGAAATTTTTTTTTTGGGGGGGGACCAGTTAATTAGATCGACCCAGTACGTAACTGGTACTTAATTTATCGACCCCTCCCCCCCCACGAAGGATGGCAGGCAAAGTTGACCTCGTCGGAATTTGAACTCAGAATGTAAAGACATGAAATACTGCTAAGTATTTCGCCCGGCATGCTAACGTTTCTGCCAGCTCGCCACCTTAATAATAATAATTAATTATTAAAATAATAATTGTTGCCTCCTCCCCTCTCTGCACAGGATGCCTTCTTATTGCTTTATTGTTATTATTTTCATTAAGGCATTATTATCATTAATATAACTATTATTATCAATTAATTAATTAATGTAATATATATTATTACAATTCATCCAAATGTGGTTGATGCCAAGTGCCCTGACCACTAGGGCAAAAGCCCTCTCTCCATCTTTTTCTCTCAGCCTTGGAAACTCAAAAGCGCTTGCTCACAGTGATGATGATAATAATAATAATAATAGTTGTATGAACATGTAGCAAACACAGTACCAAACTCTATTCCTGACACTTTCGGCTCAACAGGTGGAAGGCCGCATTATCCATCCATATTGCAGCCCTGTGGAACAAGTTACCACAAGATGTCATTTGACTGCCCACCACTCCCCTGTTCAAAGAGGCTCTGGATAACTGTGGCGACAATGTATAAAACTGTATATAACAATAACTGGGTTTTTTTGTTTTTTGTTTTTTACATGGCTTAAGTACATTGTGCTCTTCTGCTGCCAATAAATTTAATTTAATTTTCTTTGATTTGATTTGATTTAATTTGATAATGACCTGGCAACAAAAAATTGGTGCAGGAGTGGCTGTGTGGTAAGTAGCTTGCTTACCAACCACATGGTTCTGAGTTCAGTCCCACTGCGTTGCATCTTAGGCAAGTGTCTTCTACTATAGCCTCGGGCCGACCAAAGCCTTGTGAGTGGATTTGGTTAATGGAAACTAAAAGAAGCCCATCGTATATATGTGTATATATATATATATATGTGTGTGTGTGTGTGTGTGTGTGTGTGTGTGTGTGTATGTTTGTGTGTGTGTGTTTGTCCCCCCCAACATCGCTTGACAACCGATGCTGGTGTGTTTACGTCCCTGTAAATTAGCAGTTCGGCAAAAGAAACTGATAGAATAAGTACTAGGCTCACAAAGAATAAGTCCTGGGGTCGATGTGCTCGACAAAAGGCGGTGCTCCAGCATGGCCACAGTCAAATGACTGAAACAAGTAAAAGAGGGAGTAAGAGTATATGACCATCCAAACTGACAAAAAATGTCAAGGTGAACTGTTAAGACACCAATTATAAAACAAACAAGAACACCGAAAGATGTTGCAATCCATTCTGCTGAAGATATTGTCTGAAAAAAAAGTAGGAAAGCTATCAAAATACAAGGATGTTGAAATTGAAACATTCAAGATGTGGTGCATGAGGGTGAAAATGGTACAACAAGTAATTGGAGCATTAGGAATGATTTTTAAAAAATATGGCAAGGAATATGGAAGCCATAGCAGAGTTCACAACACTACACACTGCTTAAAAAATAACTCTGCTTGGAACAACCTACATCTAGTGCAAGATATTGTCAATCCAATGGCTCAAACAGAACACTCCACACACAACACACACACACACTTTATACAAGAAGCATTGAATAATTTAAAATAACCCAACTCACACAACGTATCCAAGATGAAGACCCATTAAAACAACATGACTCACATTCCACTCACCACCAGGTAAAACAGAACAAACACTAAAAGAACAAGAAAGAAGAAAGTAAATCCCATCACAAAACAAACTGATGCCGTCAACCAACAGAAGGAGTCTAGTCTCTCTCCAATCACAACAAAAATAAGAACTCAATACTGCGCACACACTTCAGGAAGATGGCGGTGCATCAGGTGGTGCAGTTGAAATGCACAAGAAACTGCAGAAGAAAAAACATTATTATCATAATTATCGTTAAGGTGGCAAGATGGAAGAATCGTTAGCACACCAGGCAAAATGCTTAGGAGCATTTTAGTTGTCTCTATGTTCTGAGTTCAAACTCTGCCGAGGTTGACTATAACTTTCATCCTTTCAGGGGCGATGAAATAAGTACCAGTTATGCACTGGGGTTAATGTAATTGACTAACCCCTTCTCCTGAAACTACTGGCCTTGGAACATAATATGGAATCCTTATTATGATCATTCGACAGAATTATTAGCATGCTGAACAAAATGCCTTAAATGGTATTTTGTCCGTCTTAAACGGGGCTGGCCAACCTGAGGCCCATGGGACACATGTGGCCTGCAGACTTTTATCTTGCAGCCCGTTTGATGCTTTCTTGCTTGTGTTTAATTTCAAAATAAAATTGTTTGTGTAAAACATTTGTTTCAAAATAAATAAAAAATTTGAAAGTGGCAATAAAACAATAGCCTACAATTTTATAATTTTAAACAAACAAAAAACATGAAACTCTCTTCATTCCGTAATTTGATTATTTGACTAAAGTATGCAAGCGGCTCTCAAAAATCTCTCTGTGAGTTAAGTGACCTGCAATGTAATTTGAGTTAGCCAGACCTGGTCTTTAAATTCTGAGTTCAAATTCCGTTTGCCTTTCATCCTTCCAGGGATGATAAAATACGTACCAATGAAGCATTGATGCTGATGGAATCAACTGATACCTTTCCCTGAACTTGCTGGCCTGGTGCCAAAATTTGAAACCATTATTATTATCATTATTATTATTATCTCTCCGTTTTCTTCCTCTGTTTAGATGAACTTTCCTACCTTTTCGGACAAAACCTTTTGTAACCTTCGTCCTGTCTTTGTCCTTACATGTTTTTAATTGATATTAGCCCCTGTGGCCAATAAAACGAATTAATTATCATTATTATTATTATTATTATTATTATCATTATTATTATCATTGTTGTTGTTGTTTTACTTCTCAGAACGTTCGATCTTGTTTGTTCTGGTAGATTCTGTGAGAGCAGACAGCAGCCTGCAGTTAGCGGTCTTACACGGTCTTTTTCTGCACATTATAAGCTCTGATACTTGGTTGTTATTTATCGTGGGAGACATTCAACATCCAAGTACCAATCTCAGAATCCTAGCTGTCCTTTAACAGAGCAGTTTTGGGGGTTTGCTCTGCTCCCATTCCAATTCCGATTTTTCTGACACATTTCTCAGACTTGGTTGTTAATGCTCCGAGTGCCCTTACAACTATTGGAATGACAGACACTCTCCCTAATAGTCCACATTCTCTGCAAGTTCGTCTTTTAGTAGTCTGTACTTTTCAATCTTTTCTAATTCTTTGTCAATTCTGCCTGCATCTCTAAGTGTTCCAATATCTGTGATCTTCATTTCCCCTTTTTTCCCCTTTATCTACCACAACAGCATCTGGTCTCCGAACCTCAATTAGGGAGTCACATTGGATTGTAAATTACTACTACTACTACTACTACTACTACAAGACAATGTAAATTGAAATATAAACCTCAAATCAACTCAAGGGTGACGGCAAGACAAATTTAAAATCTCATTTAAAAAAAAAAATCATACTTATTGTTTTAATAATTGTAATTATTTTAATTAATACGGTGCTTCTCATGTTGTGGTTGTTGCTGTTGTTGTCATTGTTGTCAGCAGTAACAGTGTAGTAGTAGTAGTAACAGTAATAACAGCAGTTCTAGTAGAATTAGTAGTAATAGTAGTAGTAGTAGTAGTAGCTGTTTCACCCAAGGCCAATCCTGATTCCTGATCTAGGAGACTTAGGATCAAAGGCGTTCCAACCCATGCCCACCCTGCCCTATTCCCTATATGCCATGAATCCAGAGTGGCGTCAATCAAAGAATCCTTTTTGCTTTTTCAACACAGTGAGAGATGATTTCAAGGACATTTGGCTGCTGCTATTTCTAGCATTTCAAATGACCGCATGGAGACTTCTTTAGTGGCTTGAGATTGTATAGTAAGAGGCGGGGGGGGGGGGGTATCTATAATGGTGGTGGTGGTGGTGGTGTTGGCAGTTAAAGAGGCAGAAGCTGGGTAGCGGGAGGGGGTAGGAGGTAAGAAGACAGATTGTTCCTTTAACTGGCACCCTTTATAACCCTTCTTTCCTTCTCATCCCCTCCACAGATGAACAGATGATATCCACCTCCAACCCCAAAGAAGGGAGCAAGGGAACAACGCCCAGCCTACCAAATTCACTGAATTCCAAAGTCTTAAAGTCTTCGGGGGGGGGGGGGGGGCAGCCAAGAGGAGGGGGAAGGGGAACAACTCCCCCCCCCCGGTCCTTTTCCCCACCCTGCAGGGCCATTTCTAGTTCATCTATTCTCTTGTCTTTCCTCCCCCTTTTTTTTCCATCCTCACCCCCCCACCACATCACTTGCCTCCCTTCACATCCTAGAATTGTCTGATGTTACTTTGAAATTCTTCCAGTGAAAGCCTAAGGTGTGATGTGGTGTGGTGTGTGTGAGTTTGTGGGGGTGTTGTGAGGTTGGAGTGTGAGGGGGGGAACAGAAGTGTATGGGTGGGGGTGAAACCGAAGTGAGTGGAGGGAGCTGGGGCAAGAAGGCAGGGAGGTAAGAGTTCAGTGATGTGTGTATGTGACTGAGCCAGTGTGAGTGACTAGCGAGAGTGTCTCAATGAGTGTAAATATGACTGAACAAGAGTGAGTGTTACTTAGCAAGTGCGAGTGTGTCTTAGTGAATGTGACTGAGTGTGGATGTGACCAAGTGAGTGTGACTGAATAAGTGTGAATGTGACTGAGTGTGTCTCAGAGAGTGTAATTGAGTGTGAGAGTGACCAAGTGAGTGTGAGTGATTTTCCTTTTGAATGAAAATCCTAAATAGCAGGGGCCCAATGTAAGGAAAGCCAGTGATACAGGAAGGAGATTTGAATCTGCTTTGACCCTTGCAATGGTCAGGGGACAAACTATAAAGTAGGGTCCAAGGAGATTCTAAAAATGTGGACGAAGAAGAATACCATTTTAACCATTTAGCCTCAAGATCATTCTGCCAAATGATTATGCTTAATTATTCATAATATTTTTAATTAATCATGCATCAACATTTTGATGGTGTGATTGAGTATTTTTAGAATGACATTGTACGAGGGTGAGTCAAAAAGTATTTTATTTAGGACAGGTATAATTTCCAACACAGGAACATGTATCATACATCAAAATGAAGCTGGTCCTCTGTGGATCACATCCATACTTCTCAACATAGCCACCGTCTCTCTCAATAGCAATGTTCCACCTTCGAATGAGAGCATGTGTCAATAAGGGTCGATAAGTTATGTACCAGTTGCATACTGGGGTCGATCTAATCAACTGGCCCCACCCCAAAAATTTCGGGCCTTGTGCCTAGAGTAGAAAAGAATATCAACCTGAATATGTAACTAAAGGTATTATCAGTCTGTAGTTGTTGACTTAAGATCAAAAGAACTGAGATCATTCTTCCTCTGAAAAATAGTATTTGGTCGCAAATCTTTAATTTGTTTCAGTCTTTAGACTGTGGCCATGCTGGGGCACTGCCTTGAAGAATTTAGTCAAATGATTGACCCCATTACTTATATTTTAAGCTTGGTAAATACATACATGCATATATACAAACAAAAATACCCTGTTGTTGATGTTGAGATTCCAATGAAGGAACCTTGGATCTAGGTTCGAAACCAGATCTTTCTCTATTGGCAAGAAATCTTGAAATAAACTGAATAATGACATACATACATAAATACATACGTGCATATGTACGTACATACATACATACATACACACATACATACATACAAACATACATACACACACACATACACACAGGTATGCATGCATACATACATACATACATGCATGGGTACATACATACACACATATACATACATACACACATACATACATACACACATACATACACACCTACACACATACAGACATGCACACATACATACATACTTATACACATATATACACACCTACATACATACATACATACACATACATACATACACACATACATACATGCATGCATGCATACATATATATATGCATATACATACATACACACATACATACATACACACATACATACATACACACACACATACATACATACATACATACATACATACATACATACTTACACACCTACATACACACATACATACATACATACACACACCTACATACATACACACACATACATACATACATACATACATACATACATACATACAGACCTACACACATACATATATACATGTGTGTGTGTTATTTAATTTGAAACCCAGTACAACAATCTATGATATTTTCTCTTTGTAAAACTGTTGAGGTTTCTCAATCACTAAAAACACAGATTAGTCAAAAGTCATCCCAGGACATGGCACTACATTTTTCCATATCTCCCAAGTTGTTAGTGACATACTAAAACAAGACTTGGTGAAATATTGAAATAACACTTACGGGTAAACAAACAAACCACAAAAATGTATTTCATAGTATCTGGTTCAAGACACAACAACTGTGTGTTTAAATTTACACAACAAACAGGTGAATTTTTCATTTTATTTTCACAGTTCTATAAAAAGAACAAACAAAACAAAACTGTGCCTGGAACACAGGAAGGAAATTTTTGTTCTTTAATTATTTTAATGTCTATAAATTTTAACTGTTGCTAAATTTGAATATATCAATTAAGCTTTAAAACATCGCTTCGTAAAACGTTTAACGTTTTAAAAATCAGATTAACTCTGACGAACCTAATGTTTTTCAATCATATTGTTTTGAATTAATCGTACATCATCTCATTGCTTCGATGACGTGATTGTTTATTTTTACGATGACATTGCAGGATAGGTGTGAGAGGCTGGACCTGGCCAGTTTGAACATAAAACAGGTAGAATATTTGGACCAGATATAACTGGTTTCAGTGCTAAAGAGTTAAATGACTGAGCTGTTGTGATGTGAAGACATATGAGTGTGGCCATGCTGGGGCATCACCTTGATGAAATTTTAGTTGAATGAATTGATCCCAGTACTTGCTTAGTAAAGCCAGGTTCTTATTTCTTTTATCTCTTTTGCCAAACTGCTAAGTTACGGAAATGTAAACACACCACCATCTGCAGTCAAGCTGTTGTGACACACATACACACACACACACACACACACACACACACACATACATACATACATACAACAGGCTTCTTGCAGTTTCCATCTACCAAATCCACTTGCATAGCTTTGTTCAGCCAAAGGCTATAGTAGAAGACACTTGCCAAATGTGCTATATAGTGGGACTGAACCTGGAATCATGTGGTTCGGAAGCAAACTTCTTACCACACAGCCACGCCTGTGCCTATTCTTTCATTCTTATATTCCTTTACTTGTTTCAGTCATTTTGACTGCGGCCATGCTGGAGCATTACCTTCAGTCGAGTAAATCGACCTCCGGACTCATTCTCTGTAAGCCTAGTACTTATTTTATCAGTCTCTTTTGCCGAATCGCCAGGTTACAGGGACGTAAACACACCAACATCGGTTGTCAAGCAATGGGGGACAAACACAGACACACAAATACATACATATCATCGTTTAACGTCCGCTTTCCATGCTAGCATGGGTTGGACGATTTGACAGAGGACTGGTGAACCAGATGGCTACACCAGGCTCCAATCTGATTTGGCAGAGTTTCTACAGTTGGATGCTCTTCCTTACGCCAACCACTCTGAGAGTGTTGTGGGTGCTCTTACGTGCCACCTGCACGAGGGCCAGTCAAGCGGTACTGGCAACAGCCACGCTCGAAATGGTGTATTTTATGTGCCACCTGCAGAGGAGCCAGTCCAACAGCACTGGCAATGACATTGCTCAAATGTTTTTTCAAGTGCCACCAGCACAAGTGCCAGTAAGGCAATGCTGGTAACGATCACGTTCGAATGGTGCTTTTTATGTGCCACCGGCATGGAAGCCAATCAGCTGTTCTGGCAGTGGTCACCCTCGGATGGTGTTCTTAGCACTCCACTGGCATGGGTGCCAATGATGGGCTTCTTTCAGTTTCCCTCTACCAAATCCATTCACAAAGCTTTGGTCAGCCTGAGACTATAGTAGAAGCCACTTGCCCAAGGTGCCACACAGTGGGAGTGAACCCGGAACCATGAGGTTGGTAAGCAAGCTACTTACCACACAGCCACACCTGCACCTATATATATATATATATATATATATATATATATATATATACATATATATCATATGAGCCTATATATATATCTATATATGTGCCTGTGTGTGCTGTGCATATACACACACTTCCACCTACACATAAGCACATGATAAAAGTATGTATATTGAATCCCTTCTTCACATTTATACGCATTTACTGGAATATACATATTACCATTTTAAATTTCCAATAAAAATGAAAATCTTACATGTTTTCTGATATTAATAAACGTCCTGCACAACATGCTATATCAATACACGATATATATTGTTTGCAGAATTGGAATTTGGTATTAGGAAATCACTTTGGAATGTAACAGTTAATTGTCTTGGAGGTACTACATTAATACACACACACACACACACACACACGTGTGTGTAAGTATATATATATGCATATGCATGTACATGCCTTTGTGTGTGTTTATGTAATTCAAATGATATGCATTTCAGTATTGCCTTCTTTTAATATATAAAATTCTAATATATATATATGTGTGTGTTTGTTCAAAAGCAAGCATCCACATATATACATATACAGATATGAACACGCATGCACGCACATATATCTATCTATCTATATCTATCTATCTCTATGTGTCTGTCTATCTATCTACCTATTTATATGTGTCTGTCTGTCTATCTGTCTATCTATATGTGTCTGTCTGTCTGTCTATCTATCTATATGTGTCTGTCTGTCTGTCTGTCTGTCTGTCTGTCTATCTATCTATCTATCTGTATGTGCTTCTCTTTATTTATCTATCGATATCTGTCTGTCTGTCTATCTATCTGTGTGTCTATCTATCTATCTATCTATCTATCTATCTATGTGTCTGTCTATCTATCTACCTATTTATATGTGTCTGTCTGTCTATCTATCTATCTATATGTGTCTGTCTGTCTGTCTATCTATCTATATGTGTCTGTCTGTCTGTCTATCTATCTATATGTGTCTGTCTGTCTGTCTATCTATCTATATGTGTCTGTCTGTCTGTCTATCTATCTATATGTGTCTGTCTGTCTATCTATCTATCTATCTATATGTGCTTCTCTTTATCTATCTATCGATATCTGTCTGTCTGTCTATCTATCTGTGTGTCTATCTATCTATCTATCTATCTATGTGTCTGTCTATCTATCTACCTATTTATATGTGTCTGTCTGTCTATCTATCTATCTATATGTGCTTCTCTTTATCTATCTATCGATATCTATCTGTGTGTCTATCTATCTATCTATCTATCTATCTATTTATCTATCTATCTATCTGTCTATCTATCTATTTATTTATGTACCTATCTATCTATTTATCTATCTACACATGCACACAATATGTATACATATGCATATGTGCATACAATTCAGTTGAAACTGTATGTAAACATATTTATGTACACCTATCTGTGAACACACCCACACACAATTACATGATTTGAAATTATGTGCAAGCATGTGTGTGTGTGTGGGTGTGTGAAGTTAAATATCTTTTTAAACAATTCCATAATTATTCTTGCATTGATACACTTCCAGAACTGTAAATATACATTGGAAGGATTGTAAATATACATACAGAAGCACAAATATATATATGTTTGCATGTATCCATAAGCATATATATGTACATTTTTTTTTATAGAGAGAGATTGTATAAATGTATATAAGGCTTAGATACGAATACACACACACACACACATATATACACATATATATATTTACATATATACATATATATACATATACACATATACATATGCATGAATATATATGTTTAAATGTATATAAAGCATACATATATATATATATAGAGAGAGAGAGAGAGAGAGGGGGGAGTACACACACACACACACACACACATATATATTCATATACAAGAGAGGCATGGCTAACCAGTTTGCTTCCCAACCATGTGGTCTTGGGTTCAGTTCCACAGTGTGACACCTTGAGCAAGCATTTTCTACTATAACCTTAGATCAACCAAAGCCTTGTGATGCGGTAGAAGCCGGAAGCAGACCATCATATATATGTGTGTGTGTGTATATATATATGTATATATATATATATATATATATATATATATATATATATATGTATATACAGGACCTGAAGATTAGCTAGGCTGGTTTTGCATTTGTTACAACTTATGTAACTAGCATTGCTTTGCTATGAAACATTTGTAGTTTGTGTTTTACCTCTTCCATTCCTTACTTTTTTGGATATATGTATGTGTATATATATATATGTATTCATGTGTGTTTTGTGTGTGTCCTTGTTTTCACATCATATGATGGTTGTAAATGAGTATCATCATAATACAAATGATGTTATTTCCAGTCTTCCATAAAAGTTCATGTCTGCCCATGTGAAAGCCTTACTGCAAAACAGGTGAGGGTTGGCAACAGGAAAGGCATCCAGCTGCAGAAATTTGGCCCCAATGATCCAGTCAGACCCATGCAAACATGGACATTAAACAATGAAGAATATGTATTGCATTATCCTCACCATTTAATGTCTGTTTTCCCGGCTGGCATGGGTTGAACGCTTTCACAGGAGCTGGTAAATCAGAGAGCTGCACCAGACTAACTGTCAGTTGTGACATGGTCTCCATGGCTGGATGCCTTTCCTAATGCAAACCTGTACGGGTCAGTCTGGGTCTGTAGAAGACATTTGACCAAGGGGCTACACAGCGGGACTCAACCAGAGACCATGAGGTTGCAATGTGATCTTAACCATACAGCCACGCCTGCACACATACACACACACACACAAATGACAGAAACACAGATATGTGTGTGTGTGTGTGTGTGTGTGTGTGTGTGTGTGTGTGTGCGTGTGTGCGAGCGTGCGTACATTGTGGGTGTGTATGTGTGAGATTACAAACAAGACACACTCACAATACTCCTGGAATTCTTTACACACACACACACACATGTAGGGAGTGGCTGTGTGGTAAGAAGTTCGCTTCCTGACCACATGGTTCCAGGTTCAGTCTCAAAGCACAGCAACTTGTGCATCTATCTTCTGCTATAGCCTTGAGTCAACCAAAGCTTTGTGAGTGGATTTGGTAGACGGAAACTTAAAGAAGCCCATTACATATATATTCATATTTACATGTGTGTGTGTGTGTGTGTGTCTTTGGATCAGTGTTTGCCACCACTTGACAACCGGTGTTGGTTCGTTTACATCTCTATAACCTTGCAGTTCAGCAAAAGAGACCAATAGAATAAGTGCTAGGCTTAAAAAAATAAATATACTAGGGGTTGATTTGTTTGACTAAGATTTTTCAAAGCAATGCCCCAGCCTGGCCACGTTGTGATAAAAAGATAAAAGTCATGCTTAAATATAAATATATCCATACATGCAATATACACATGTGCATAAAAGGTATTATTTGGTATTATTGATTACCTTAACGCAAACAACAAAACATTTATGTATTGTAGGACTCTATACATAACATAGAGTATAGATTATTGATCATGTTGTTTTATCTGGGACTTTATATGCACACACACACACATCTAAATGCATACATGCTTATAAACACATGCACACATGTATATTCATTCATCAACAGGTGATCCAGTGCTATTAACTTTGTGGGAGAATGAAAAAAGACGATGGAATGTTGCCGTGACATTTTTTTCCTTCCTAATACAGATCAATATTGTTTGGCTGATTAAAAGAGTTTGGAAACTCAAAGAGGTGCCATAAGCCTTCATTTGAATGGACAGAATTTTACTCCTTCACATCTTTGTTTTGTTTTCCTGTTTACAATAAACAACAATACCCAAAGAATTAGTATTGACACAGTTCTATATTAAAGAGATGAGGAATTATGTACATTATTTACATTAGATAGATATTTATCCTTATCTTGTTTGTTGTTAACACAAAGTTTTGACTGATATACCCTCCAGCCTTCATATGCCCACGAGCATATGGCATAGTGGTTAAGAGCACGGGCTACTAACCCCAAGATTCTGAGTTCGATTCCAGGCAGTGACCTGAATAATAATAATAATAATAATAATAATAATAATAATAATCATAATAATCATCATCATCATCATCATCATCATCATTGTTTAACGTCCGTTTTCCATGCTGGCATGGGTTGGACGGTTTGACTGGGGTCTGGGAAGCCAGGAGACTGCACCAGGCTCCAGTCTGATCTGACAGTGTTTCTACAGCTGGATGCTCTTCCTAACGCCAACCATTCCGTGAGTGTAGTGGGTGCTTTTTACATGCCACTGGCACAGGGGCCAGAGGAGGCTGGCAACAGCCACGATCGGTTGGTGCTTTTTATGTGCCACTGGCATGGGAGTCAGTTGAGGTGGCACTGGCATTGGCCACGTTCAGATGTTGCTTTTTTCATGCCACCAGCACAGGGATCACAACTACAATTTCCATTTGATTTTGATTTTGATATACTTGACTCAATAGGTCTCCTCAAGCACAGCATGTCACCCTACGATCCAAGGTACTTTTGAATGGGCTGGGGCTGGTTATGCGAAACTGGTGTAGGATACAGCCATGAACTCACTTTATTTGCCAGGTCTTTGCAGTCACAGCATATCTCCAGAGGTCTCGGTCTTTCATCATTGCCTCTGTGAGGCCTAAAGTTCAAAGGACATTGAAAAATACCTTAGGAATGAGAACCCAGGTTTGAAATTTCCCCAAGATACTTGATGAAGGCTGGAGGGTATATCAGCCGAAACGTGTTAACAACAAACAAGATGAGGACAAATGTCCATCGAATGTAAATAATGTAAATAATGTAATTAGTATTGAGTAGGTTTTTTTTCTTCTACTCACACCCATGTAGAGGTGCACACACATAACCTGGCACTCCGTTGGTTATGTTGATAAGGGTTCCAGTTGATTCGATCAACTGGATAGCCTGCTCATGAAATTAATGTGTAAGTGGTTGAGCATTCCACAGACACTTGTACCCCTAACGTAGTTCTCAGGGAGATTCAGCATGACACAGTATGACAAGGCCGGCCCTTTGAAATACGGGTACAACTCATTTTTGCCAGTTGTGTGAACTGGAGCAATGTGAAATAAAGTGTCTTGCTCAAGGATGCCATACACGTCTGGGAATTGAATACATCACCTAATGACTGGGAATTGAATACTTTAAACACTAAAAGCTGCGTCCCTTTACCCAGAGCGACATTCCATTGGCTATAAGGACAAGGGTCCTGGTTGATCTAATCAATGGAACAGCTGGTGAAATTAACGTGCCAAGTGGCTGAGTACTCCTCAGACACGTAGTTCTTAGGGAGATTTAGTGTGACACAGAATGTAACATGGCTGATCCTTTGAATTACAAGACCCCACCACCACCATTGCTTGACAACCGATGTTGGTGTGTTTATGTCCCTGATAGAATAAGAACCAAGCTTAGAAAACAATAAGTCCAAGGGGTCAATTTCTTCGACTAAAAGACAGTGCTCTAGCATGGCCACAGTCAAAATGTGTTCATTTTTGCCAGCTGAATGGACTGGAGTGATGTAACAATAAAGAGTCTTGCTCAAGCACACAATGCACCACCAGGAATTGAACTCGTAACCTTATGATTGTAAGCCAAATACTCTGACCTCTCAGCCGTACCAACATACTTTTGTCATCGACACAAAGCTGTATACGTGTGTGTGTGTGTGTGTGTGTGTATGTGTGCATGCGTGCTGTTTTATATATTTTATTTTACTCGTTTCAGTCATTTTGACTGTGGCCATGCTGGAGCACTGCCTTTCAGTCGAAGAAATCGACCGCAAGACTTATTCTTTGTAAGCCTAGTACTTATTCTATTGGTCACTTTTGCTGAACCGCTAGGTTATGGGGGACGTAAACACACTGACACCGGTTGTCAAGCAATGGTGGGGGTACAAATACAGACATACTAATACATACATACATACATATATATATATATATATATATATATATATATATATATATATATATACATACACACGATGGGCTTCTTTCAGTTTCCGTCTACCAAATCACAAGGCTTTGGTTGGCCCGAGGCTATAGTAGAAAACACTTGCTGAAGATGCCACACAGTGTGCTTGAACCCAGAACCATGTGCTTGGGAAGCAAGCTTCTTACCACACAGCCACTCCTGTGTCTATATATATACATACACACATATATCTATATAAAAGATAGAATAAGTATCAGATTTTACAAAAATATTTAAAAAATCAAGTACTGTGGTTGTTTTGTCTGACTAAAATTCTTCAAGCTCGTGCCCCAGCATGGCCACAGTCTAATGAACGAAACGTGTGAAATTTATACATGCACATGACTATCAAATCCACGCCATCATAAAGCATAAACATTAAATAATGACACGCACACACACACACACACAGAACAGATGAGAGCTTGACATTCTCATCATAGTAAACATGTAGTGCAGGTGTGTGATAAGAAGCTTACTTCCCAACCACATGGTTCCGGGTTCATTCCCACTGCGTGGCACCTTGGGCAAGTGTCTTCTACTATAGCCTTGGACCAACCAAAGCCTTGTGAGTGGATTTGGTAGATGGAAACTGAAAGGAGCCTGTCATATATATATATATATATATATATATATATATAGTGCCTGGCTGGCCCCCGTGCTGGTGTCATGTAAAAAGTACCCACTACACTCTCAGAGTGGTTGGTGTAAGGAAGGGCATCCAGTTATAGAAACCTTGCTGGATCAGATTGGAGCCTGGTGCAGCCTCCCGGCATGCCAGTCCTCAGTCAAAATGTCTGACCCATGCCAGCATGGAAAGCAGACGTTAAACGATGATAATGGTGATGATGATGATGTATGTATACATTTGTGTGTTTGTGTCTGTGTTTGTCCCCCTCCCACCATCGCTTGACAACAGACATTGGTGTGTTTACGTCCCTGTAACTTAGCAGTTCAGCAAAAGAGACCGATAGAATAAGTACTAGGCTTACGAAGAATAAATCCTGGGGTTGATTTGCTCGACTAAAGGTGGTGCCCCAGCATGGCCGCAGTCAAATGACTGACACAAGTAAAAGAATATATATATATATATATATATATATATATATATATATATATATATATATATATATAAATACCAGAACCTTGGAAGTAATAGTTACTTAACGAGGGGTACTCCACTACCTGCTCATCCGGCTGAAGATACCTTAGTACATGTACATGTATGTGATTATCTTTATCAATATTGGTAGTCATATGTATCTATGTATATCTATGTGTATCCATCTATATATCTGTCAAGCCTTGCTCTGTTTATATGCATCGTTATCTCTCTCTCTCTCTCTCACTATATATATAACTCTGATTGCGAATAAATCGTGCTTGATATATATACACACACACATATCATCATCATCATCATCATCATTGTTTAACGTCCGCTTTCCATGCTAGCCTGGGTTGGACGATTTGACTGAGGACTGGTGAAACCGGACGGCAACACCAGCCGCCAATCTGATTTATATATATATATATATATATATATATATATATATATATATATATATATATATATATATATATATATATATACCGGAATTAGCACACAAATTTGAAACAAGGCGGAAAAAAAGAGTACTCAAATACCAGAGGTAGAGTAATACGCTTTATTTAGAGATATAGATATATATAAAGCATGATTTATTCGTGATCAGAGTCCTTCGTAAACCGAGGTACTACTGTATGAATGTGAGAAAGTACGATTTATTCGTGGTCAAGGTTGTTTGAAAACCATGGTTCTACTGTATATATACATTTACACACACACACACATGTATGTATGTATATTGTGTGTTTGAAAAGGTTAAATAAAAGTGCTCACACACACTAGAAAAAAAAAGAATTTTTCCAAAAAGGTTAGTAACATCCTGATAAAAGATTTTATAACTTTCTTGAAAAAAATTCCCCTTATACTTAAAACTGTATTAAGTAATTTTCACAAACACTTTCAAATATATATATCTACATATATAAATATATATATACACATACATACTCACACAATTTAGAATAGTAAAAATGTAAAGATGCTTTTAAACTCTAATTCAGTATGTATGTGTGTGTATATATATATATATATATATATATATATATATATATACGCATATACACACACTCACTATTTTGGAATAGTGAATCTTGAAGCAGATAAAGCTACAACTATAGGCTTAAGAAACTTGTTTGAACAGAAAAAGTTGAAGGTTGCCACTTCTCAAAGTTTTTCAATTTTTAACATGCATCATG
>NC_142937.1:26901787-26921787 GCF_046866305.1 Octopus bimaculoides
CTTTTTTCTTCAAGACCACAACGCACCGCCCGGTCTGGGTATCGAAAACACGATCTCGGGATCGTGACTGCAATACCCTAACCACAAAGCCATGAACCAATCTCTTTATACAGGTACATATACACACAGTTATATATACACATGTCCGCATATGACGAATGAAGAAAAACAGAAAGGACTATAAGAGAGGGAGACAGTTTTAACAAAAGGGCCACTAACATAACGCTTACCCGTTATAAACACACATACAAAAAAATAAACACAATGTTTAACGAATTAATTGAAATGTTGTGCAGAAAGGGGTATGTGACGCCGGTAAGGGAGGGCTTGAGACAGGCACGTGTCGGGTAGCGTACAGGACAAGTACAGGGACCTACTCCATCACTTATTCTACACCCTACCAAACAAAACGACAATTATGTATAGCTACCCACCCGGTTAACAACAGAGCTTGTCTCTGTTCGTTAACGGGGTGGTACCTAGGAATAAACTGCTCGGTGGACGACGTTATTGGGGGCTGAGGGTTTATTTATGCTAGCGAGTTCGAATAAACGGGGTACAATTTGATGTAAGGTACCAGTGATTACTTAGGACAAACAACTGAGTGGACGACACTATTAGCGGTACCTGGGACAAACTGCTGGGTGGATGACGTTATTAAGGGTCGGCAGTTTATGCCTGTACGTTTAAAGAAACGGGGTACTCTTTATAAAGTACCAATGGCTAGTTATGACAAACAGCTGGGTGGAATATTTTAAAATCTCAAAGGGTCATGCCATTCAGTTCGGGAAAAATGGGTACCCTTTAAAGTAAGGTACCAGTGTAGTTGATATATATATATATATATATATATATATATATATATATATATATATATATATATATATATATACATGTATGTATATATAGCAACTTTATATATACATCGATAATGTGTATATAAATTTATTAAACATGTATGTTTTCGTCTTAATTTTATACTAAATAAGACGTAGGGTTTGTCAACAGAGAAACCCTCGCGGCGAAAATTAAATCTTTTATTCAGTAAAACCAGACAAACTGACGTAGTTCATTTTTTTTTCTTTTTGCTCTTGTTTTGTTCATTCATTTACGTTCTGAGTTCGAATCCAGCTGAGGATGACTTGATTATTTCCCCCCCCCCCCCTCATTTCACCGAGACACGATAAAATATTTTCAAAATCGAAACGAAAGAGAAATGAAAATCAATATAATTGATTTGAAACAGTTCAATGAACTCCCACCCCGACCCCATATTTCTGTCTTGAGTCATTAATTAAGAAAAAAAGAATTAGTAGAAACAGTGTTATTTTGTTTTTGTAAGGCTCATCTCTCTCTCTCTCTCTCTCTCTCTCTCTCTCTCTCTATATATATATATATATATATATATATATATCGCTTTTATTCTATACAAGAAAAAATAAGGAGTTTGTGATCCTTTTTTCATATGTGAGAGGAATATAGGATTATTATTATTATTATTCGATTAGTCCCCTACACACAAAACTTAAGGCCTTGTGCCTTTAGTAGAAAGGATTGTTATTAAAGGGGTCAATTTAGACTTACCCCTCCCCTACATCTACATCTCTATACCCATGCTTATATAATCGGGGGGCGGGGGCGATTTAATTAGCTGTTACCATCCACCCCACCCAAACTTCAGGCAACATGCCTATTTAAGAAACCATCATCTCAGAAAATAAAATAATAATAATAATAATAAAAAGAACCGGAAGAAATGCCGGCAAAGAATTTGGCGCGTCGGCTGAAATGCTTCGCGGCATTTCTTCCATCTCTCTTCGTTCTGAGTTCGAATCCCGACGAGGTCAACTTTGCTTTTCAGCCATTCACGGTTCGAAAAAAATAAAGTAACTGGAAGTCGATATAATCGACTACCCCTCCCCCACTCAAAAACACTGGCCTTGTTTCATTATTATCATTATTATTTTATTATTATTGAGCTGGCAGAATCGTTAGCACACCGGCCAAAAAAGTGGGGAGGCGACATAAGCGATTCCCTCACTCCCCGCCAAATTGCAGGCCTTGTGCCTATAGCAGAAATCATCATCATCGTCGTCATCATCATCATCGTCGTCATCATCATCATTTTATTATTGTTGTTCCAATCACTTTTTTTTTCCACGATGTAAATATCTTCCAAATGTTTATTGCAGGGTTTTCGGACCCCACCCCACTCTATGTATTTCGCCCTGGGCCTTGCAGATGGTGTGTGTGTGTGTGTGTGTGTGTGTATGTCAAAAAAATGAAACTGTCCATTAAAGAATAAATAGAGAAAAAAGACGAAAGGAAAATATAAATATAGGAAACCGGTTAAAGTCGGTGAAGTACCGGGTTCGAATTAGCTGCAAAGCTGTGTATCCTCGTTCACTGAACCAAAACAACACAGGGTGAAAATTATGATGGAGCAATTGAGGTAAAGTTCTAAGGGGGTGGGAGGAAAAGGCCCCATTGTTATTATTATTGTTTTAGGGTCCTGCCCCAAGGAACCGTCCCTCCTTTAATTACATCTTTTTTTTTTTTAGCGTGAAAACATTAATAAGATAAAATGAAATTATTACGAAAAACTGATGTAAAACAGCGCAGAAGAAAAATAAGAAAATAAACAATTGGAATTATTCAAATTGGTTTAGAAAAAAATCACATGTATGTATATATATATATATATATATATATATATATATATATATATACATATACACTTATGTAGTGGGTGTATATATTTGTATGTATAAACAAGAAAAATTAAAGACAACAATGAACTGTTCCTTACCTGTTGTTTAAAGTTGATGGTTAAAACAGTTCCATTATATATACATGTGAGTATGTATGTATATATATATATATATATGATATACAGATATGTATGTGTATATATTATTTATTTCATATATATTCAATGCATATATATTTATACAAACAAGCACATATATGTATATATAACATAAATATATATAAATAATATATATAGTGTATGTATGTATGTATGTGTGTCTGTATGTATATATATATATATATATATGTATATATATATATGTGTGTGTATATATATATATAGGCTATGAATGTGTATGTATATATAATATGTATATATATGTATATTTTTAGTAATGAGCCCAAGTTGGTAATATAGTATTTTTTTTTAATAGAAAACCCAAGAAGCGAAATAAAACTAAAAAAAAAAATGCAAAAGCAGCAGCAGCAGCAGCAACACGACGGTTATCCGTTATAGAAGCAGTCGAGGTTATTATTGTGATAAAACCAAGGATCTGTGGCTAGAACAGGTGCCAGAATTGTCAGAGCCAAAGAGAAGAGAGAGAGAGAGAGAGAGACAGACAGACAGACAGACAGAGAGTATGAGAGTTAAGGGGGGAAGGGGAGGGAAAGTGATAGATAAAGAATAAAAGAGCGAGTGGGGGGCAGAAGTTGAAAGAAGTGATAGAGTAAAAGAATAAAAGGGAAAAAGGTGGTGGTGGTGGTGGGGAAGGTTATAGACAGACAGAGTAAAAGAGCGAGGGAAAGAATTTAAAAGAAGTGAGAGAGAGAGAGAGAGTATGAGAGTAAAGGCAGAAGGGGAGGGAGGGAAGTAGACAAAGAGTAAAAGACGGAGGGAGAGAAGTGAGAGAGAGAGAGAATATGAGAGTTAAGGAGGAAAAGGGAGGGAAAAAAAGAAAGAGATGTGTTAATGGTGGAGGGGGAGTGATTTGAAAGGAGTAAAAGCTATTGAGAGAGGATGGGAGGGTTTTAAAAAAATAGAGACACAAGTGGAAAATATTAGACGTGTGTATATATATATATATATATATATATATATATATATATATATATATATATATATATATATATATAGGTGAGTATGTGTAGTTGTGTATATGTGTGTATATGCTCTTTTACCTTTAATCTTTCTCTAGCTCCTGCCTGAGAGCTGCGGCCATGCTGGAGTACCACATACACACACACATATACACATATACACATACACACACATATACACATACACACGCTTTTATACACACTTTTTTTTTCTCTCTCTCTCTCTGTCTCATATATGTGTTCGTGTGTGTGTGTATATGTGTCTGTGTGTTCGTGCGTGTCTGTGTGGAAAGCGGGATAGAGAGAAAGGAGAAGAGAAAGGTGAGAAGATCGTCGGAAGAATGGATAGAGAGCGGGAAAGAGAGAGGGAGGGAGTGCATGGGGTGAAGGCGAAGTTAAGAAAGGGGAGAAAGAAAGCTATAAAGAGGGGCGGAGGAAGTTAGAAAGCCAAAAATATACATACACACGTACATACACACAGAAACACGCTCACAAATGCATTAACACACATACACACACGCAGACATATATATATATATATGAGAGGGAGAGAGAAAGAGAAAGATACAGAGAGAGAGAGAGAGGAAGAGTAAAATATAGAGAGGGAATGGGATTAACTGGGGATAAGGGAGAGAGAGATACAGAGATACATAGAGAGAAATTGGAAAAGTACAGAGAGCAGAGAGATACAGTCAATGAGAGAGGGGGAATGGAAAGAAGATTGGGAGGAGGAAGTGGAGGAAGAATTAGCAGACGATAGAAATATGGAAAGTTGTAAAAGAGCGACCGTTGGAGGGGGAGGAAGGTAAAATAAGTGAGAAATTGTATGGGGTGGGTGGAGGTAACGAATATTTATCTATCTATCTATCTAGAAAGAAAGAAATAAAGAAAGAAAGAAAGAAAGAAAGAGAGAGAAGGGAAAACGACAACGATAGAAAGACAGATTCAATAGTGAAACTTATGGAAAGGAAGAGAGTATTAGAGAGAGAGGGGGAAGAGAAAGAGAGAAGAGAAGAGAAAGAGAGAGAGAGAGACCAAAGAAGAGAGGGAAAGAAAAGAAGCGAGGGTGAGAGAAAGGAGCGAAGAGAAATACATGGGAATAAGAAGGGAGAGAAAGGTTAAAAATTAATAGGGAGTAGTGTTAGATATACTGATATATAAGACTGGGGACGTGGTGGGAGGAAGGGTAGAGAAAAGAAATTATGTAAGGAGAGAGAGAGAGAAAGAGAGGGGGAGGGTTTAAAATCGGTTTTGGGAAAAGAAAGAGGAAAAAGAAAGTAGAAAGAAAGAAGGAAAGACGTAAGAAAGAAAGAAGGATTGAATGAAAGAATAACATGGATTGCAAGAGAGTAAGAGAGAAAGGGAAGAGATAGGGAAAATGAGGGAGAAGGAATGGTGGGGAAGAAAGAGAGGAGGAGAATGGGAAAGGGTGATATATGAATTGAAAGGGAAAAGGTAAGAGAGTGAAAGAGAGGGAGGGTGGAGAAGACGATGTAAAGTTTGTGTGAGTGAGAGTGAGAAATTGAGAAATGATTTGGAGAAATATAGAGCGATGAGAACAAGGGAGAAAGAGAGAGAGAGATTAAGGATGAACTGAAGGGGTAAAAGAACGAGAGGGTGAGCAAGAAAGAAAGAAAGAAAGAAAGAAAGTGATGGAGAAATAGGAGTAGAAAAACGAGGGAGAGGGAGGAGAAGCTAAGAGAGAGATCGAAAGAGAAAGAGAGATGAATGTAAGGTGGGGGTGGGATGCAGGAGGAGGGGGAGGAGAAGAAAGGGGGGAAGCTGGAGCTGTTTGTTGTTAATAGTGTTTGCTATAGAGTTTAGCAGTCGGTTCGTTGTTGAGTAAAGTGATTTTTAAGGGGAGGGGGAGGTCGTAGTAGTTGTAATAGTAGGGTGCCGGTGGTAGTAGAGGTACTAATGGTACTTTCTCTCTCACACACACGGCATTACCATGTTATTATATATATATATGTATATATATATATATATATATGTATATACACACACACATCTGTATACACATGTATATACATATGTGTATACATTCATATATTTATACACATATTTAGGCACATGAACACAAATACACACACATATATACACATGTATTGTACATATCTACATGGATATATTGTGTGTATATATATCGACCCCAGGACTTATTCTTTGTAAGCCTAGTACTTATTCTATCGGTCTCTTTTGCCGAACCGCTAAGTTACGGGGACGTAAACACACCAGCATCGGTTGTCAGGCAATGCTAGGGGAGGGGGGACAAACACAGACACACAAACACACACACATATATATATACATACGACAGGCTTCTTTCAGTTTCCGTCTACCAAATCCACTCACAAGACTTTTGTCGGCCCGAGGCTATAGTAGAAGACACTTGCCCAAGGTGCCACGTAGTGGGACTGAACCCGGAACCATGTGATTGGTAAGCAAGCTACTTACCACACAACCACTCCTGCGCCTATGTATATATATATATATATCGTATATATATATAGTATATATGTACAATTGTATAACTCTCTTTTTCTCTCTCTCATATTTTCCATCTTCTCTCTGTCACTCACCCTCTCTCTCTTTCTCTCTACACATACGTGATGACTATAGTGGTCGTGGTTGTGGTGATAGTGGAAGTAGAGGTAGTAATAGAGATTATGATGGTAGGAGGAGTGATGGTGGTGATAGTCACAGTGTGGTGGTAGGGAAAGAAGTCATAGAGTTGTTAGCAGCGATAGCGGGGCGGTGACAGTGATTTGGGGGGGAAGTTGTCATAGTAGTGGTGGTGGTGGTGGGTACTTCGCGCCTCTTTGTGCTTACGATGGTGATTTTAGTAGTGATGATGGTTACGGTTAGAGTAATTATGACGATGGTGGTGATGGTGGTGACAAGGGTGGTGTGTGAGGGTAGGCGATGGAGATACCAACTGATGACAGTGGCGGTGGCGGTGGTGTAATAACAGCTGTAGAAGTAGTGGTGGTTGTGGTGGCGGTGGGAGTCAGCTGAGAGGAGGAGCTAAGTAGAACTGAGAGAGGAGGAGAAGAAAGAAGAAAGATGAGGGAATGAGTAGGAGGGAAATCACCACCTCCACCAACACCGCCACAACGACGATACAGTGTAACAGTTGTTGATGATGATGATGATGATGATGGATGTCATTCTTAGGGTGGTGGTGATGGTGGTGGTGCTCCAATTGAATACGGTGGCGATGTTGACGGGGCAGGCGATAGAGGTGGTGGTGGTGGTGGTGGTGGTAGTGGTGGTGGTGGTGGTGGTGGTGGTGGTCATGAAGTGAACGCGCATGGTGGTGACATTGATGCTTATGATGATGATGGTGGTGGAAACGTGGCCCCTCCCCCCATTTAAGTCAGAGAACGAAGACAAATAGGAGGGAGGGGGGAAAGCTGTAAGTGGGTGAAGGCGATGGCGGTGGGAGTACTGAAGCCAACGAAGTCGGCGTTCTGTGTGTGTGTCTGTGTGTGTGTGTGTGTCCCTGTGTGTGCGTGCGTGTGCGTGTGTGTCTTGGTGCGTGTGTGTGTTTCTGGGTATGTGAATGTGTGTTTGTGCGTGTGTATGTGTGTGTGTGTATGTGTGTTACCGGGGATGTGTATGTGCGTGTACGTGTGTGTGTGCGTCTTCGTGCGTATATGTGTGTGTGAATGTGTATGTGCGATGGTGTGTACGTGTTTCTGGGTATGTGTATGTGCGTGTGTGTGTGTGTATGTGCGTGTGTGTTTGTGCGTGTGTGTGTTTCTGGGGGACGTGAATGTGTGTGTGCGTGTGCATGTGTGTAGGCGCTGAGGTGAGGTCCAGGTCGTGATGCTGATGAGGGCAGGGGGTGGTAACAATAACGGTGACGCGGAAAAAGGATAACGGTGGTGATGGTGGTGGTTGATGATGATTATGATGCTGTTACTGCTGCTTACGACGATGATGATAATAGCAATATTACTGTAAAGTGAAGATGGTGGTGGTGGTGGTAAAGATGGCGGTGGTGACAGAGGGGAAGATAGTGATGACGACGACAACGACGATGATGTTGATGATGATGGTGGTAGTAGTAGTGACGGCAGTGGCTGTGACGTCATCGTTTTTAAGTGTGAGTTAACAAGTCATGGTCAAAGGTGAAAGATTCTTTCAAACGCCTCCCCCCTCACCGCCACGGTCCCCCCCGCCACCGATATCATACCATCACCTTCACCATCACGACTGTCAAACCGTCCCACGACGACCACCACCACCGGTAACAGCAGCCAAAGGTCCCTCTAACCACCCCTACTATCTTAATAATAATTCTTTTATTCTTTATTCTTTTACTTGTTTCAGTCATTTGATTGCGGCCATGCTGGAGCAAATCGACCCCGGGACTTATTCTTTGTAAGCCTAGTACTTATTCTATCGGTCTCTTTTGCCGAACCGCACGGTGACGGGGACATAAACACACCAGCATCGGTTGTCAAGCAATGCTAGGGGGACAAACACAGACACACAAACATATACACACACATACATATATACGACGGGCTTCTTTCAGTTTCCGTCTACCAAATCCACTCACAAGGCTTTGGTCGGCTCGAGGCTATAGTAGAAGACACTTGCCCAAGGTGCCACACGGTGGGACTGAACCCGGAACTATGTGGTTCGTATGCAAGCTACTTACCACACAGCCACTCCTACATATACATACACACATATATATTATTCTCTTATTCTTTTATTCTTTTACTTGTTTCAGTCATTTGACTGCGGCCATGCTGGAGCACCACCTTAAGGGGTTTTTAGTCGAAGAAATGGGCCCCAGGACTTAATCTTTGTAAGCCTGATACTTATTCTATCGGTCTCTTTTGCCGAACCGCTGGATTACGGGGGACATAAACACACCAACATTGGTTACCAAACGACGGTGGGGTTACAAACTCAAACACAAAGACACGCACACGTAGATACACACACACACATACACACACACACACACACACACACACACACACGCACGCATACACAACGGGCTCCTTTCAATTTCTGTCTATCAAATCCACTCACAAAGCTTTGGTCGGCCCTAGGCAACAATAGAAGACTCTTGACCAAGATACTACGCAATGGGACAGAACCCAGAACCATGTGGTTTGGAAGCAAGTGTCTTACCACGTAGCCACACCTGCGCCTACACACACACACACACACACACACACACACACGCATGTATATATATATAATCTTAAGTTCTGGTAGCGTATAAAGGTAGGGTAATTCCAGAGAAGCACTCAACCCGAATTCCGGGCTATCAGCACTGACGGATTCCAGACCAATACCGAAATTCTTCAAGTGTAGAAAATCCTGGTTTCGCGACGGTAAAACTATTTTGTTGGTGCATCGAAGAGTAAACTATTATCCAAATAATATAATAAAAAATAAATCCATTAACACATCTTTAATGGTTCGTTACAACAATTGTTTCAGCACCAACTTTGCTTGCAATGCCAGTGTATATATATATAATATAATATAATATAATATAATATATATATATATATATATATATATATATATATATATATATATAAGCAATATTAAATCTCTGAACGAGGTATTAACAGTAACTGCACGACAAGGTGAAGTATATTTGCCACTTAAATGTGGCTGACCCCTAAGGGTGGATGTTACTGTTGCTTTTAGCCCCAGGAGAACATCTCCTCCAGCTGGCTATTGACACACATCTGTGTCCTGTCTATATTTGCAAAGGGAGGTCATCCTTCCCATCCCGATCTGCGATATATATATATATATATATATATATATATATATATATATATATATATATATATAATATAATATAAGGATTAAACTGTTAAAAATTTTATCAGTGACCAGCATATAAAAATATAGACCTATTAAGGTGAAATCATAAGCACAATTATAATTAAGAGCAGAGAAAAACGAATTTTTTTCTATGCCTTTAATTATATATACAGGGTGATTCAAAAGTCTCCATACAGAGGAGAAATTTATTTTTCTATAAGAGACAGTTTGTAAGATCCCCTAGATCCTCTGATCTGACCCCCTCTTGATTTCTATCTTGGGGGGCATTTGAAAGGCATGGTGTATCGCGGAAAGATAAAAGACTTAAATCATTTGAAGGAACACATCACCAACTCCTTTGCACACGTATCACCAGATGTGTTATTACGAGTTCACAATGAGTGGGGTAAACGTATTGCAATGTGTATTCAAAACAATGGTAACCATATAGAGCCTGTTAAATAAAAAAAACTGTTCTTATAAACTGTTTCTTATAAAAAGATAAATTGTTCCTCTGTAGGGTGACTTTTGAATCACCCTGTATAATGATATCCATGGGGCAGCTGATGATGGAGGTACGTTGGATTGTTGGTATAGCTGTGGAATAGTATTATAACACATCCTTTTAGTATATATATATGTATAAACTGAATAGCGTAACCAGTCATTGAGCGATGACGGAAATATCATAAGAGAGATTTGTCACCCATGTCTGTTCGCAGCGTCTGCCTTTCCGGTCTCTGCTGCTGAAGAGAAGGTAAGTATTCCGAAATGCGTCCCACAGTCTGGTTAGGGAGCGCTGTGAACTGACTTGGAGTGTTTGCAATAATTTGTCGACAGTGAAAAATTTTCTCCATCACAAAATACAGTGAATGACTTTCTTACGGGTTCGAATATGCTTTAGGCATATTTGAACTGGTAACACGTTTGTATTTATACATATTAGTACTTAGTGCTGTTCCATCACGCGCACGCGCACGCACACACACACACACACACACACACACACACGCACACACACACTCTCTCTCTCTCACACACACACATACATACATACATACATGCATACATATATATATATATATATATATATATATATATATATATAAGGAAGCACGCCTTAATCTCAGTGTACCTGGAACGCAAGTTCTGTTTAATGCAACCTCGGTGGGTACCATTAATCTTACTGTTCGCCCAGTCACTCATTTTCAGCCAAGTTAGTGTTGAAACAATGAAAATATGACATGGGGGAGGACAAAGGAATTTACAAAAAAAAAGAGAGAAGAAAGAAAACACAAAACGGACACTTCGGACGACATAGACAAGCTGAGCCTCTCATCAGTTGTCGACCGAATGTCACCACAGTTTCGACATCCAATCTCGTAAAGTTTGTCCGTAATGGTGAAACTGAGCTATGTGAATTCGTGATCTGTCTCTGGTTCACAGTTGTAAATGATGACCTTAAGCAAGGACACAAGACATTAACCAAACACCTTCTGTCTTCTTCATACTGATGGTTAAGCCAAAGTTTTGAGAGGCTCTTGTGAGACTTTTCCTGGGGCGTCGCAGATGCTTTACCGACTATATCGCTAGTGTTTCATCATCTGCTCATAGCATGTCCCTGACAAGTAATTTGCAAGCTTTGGTTTTCTCCCTCAATCGACATAGATTCAACAGTTTCCTGTCTGATCTTGCTTGGAGGAAAACACCATCGGTCGATGTTCCAAAGGCGTGTCTATGCGCGCGCGCGTGTGGTGAATATGTGTGTACGTGTGTGTGTGTGTGTGTGTGTGTGTGTGTGTGTGTGTGTGTGTGTGTGTATGCTTTGTGTTTATCCACATCCGCCGCTTGACAACTGATGTTGTGTTTATGTCCTCGAAGCTTTGTGACTCGGCAAAATAAAAAAAAAGAAAAAAGAAAGAGGTAGCAGGCTTAGAATTGAACGCTAGGGTCGATTTGACATAAGAATAAACTTTCAGCATGGAGCTCCAGCATGGCCGGAACCCCACGACTGGAACAAGTAAAGGAATAAAACACACACAGACACACACACACACACACACACACACACACACACACACACACATACATATTCTTTTCTACTTTAGGCACAAGGCCCGAATTTTTGGGGAGAGGGCCAGTCGATTATATCGACCCAGTATGTAACTGGTACTTATTTTATTGACCCCGAAAGGATGAAAGGCAAAGTCGACCTCGGCGGAATTTGAAATCAGAACGTAAAAACCGACAAAATACCGCTAAGCATTTCGCCCGGCGTGCTAACGTTTCTTATTTCTTTATTGCTCACAAGGGGCTAAACATAGAGGGGACAAACAAGGACAGACAAAGGGATTGAGTCGATTACATCGACCTCAGTGCATAACTGGTATTTGATTTATCGACTGCGAAAGGATGAAAGGCAAAGTCGACCTCGACGGAATTTGAACTCAGAACATAGCGGAAGACGAAATACCTATTTCTTTACTGCCCACAAGGGGTTATACACAGAGGGGACAAACAAGGACAGACAAACAGATTAAGTCGATTATATCGACCCCAGTGCGTAACTGGTACTTATTTAATCGACCCCGAAAGGATGAAAGGCAAAGTCGACCTCGGCGGAATTTGAACTCAGAACGTAGCGGAAGACGAAATACCGCTAAGCATTTCGCCCGGCGTGCTAACGTTTCTGCCAGCTCGGCACCTTACACACACACACACACACACACACACACACACACACACACACACACACACACACACAGACACACACACACACACACACACACTACATGCACACATCTATCCATCACATCAATTTGACACGTTCGTGTAAACGAACATTTTGAATATGGCTGTACATATTTATATCTTATTCAATGGCGTTGCGTGCGCCCCTCGTTTGTCAATTCCAGCTCGACCAAGCTTTGCACACATTAGCAAGTATATCATTCACTGGTCTTGTATATTAAAACCAATGTTTCTTCAGGGCTGTTATCAACTGATACGGTTTTCGTAACTAATGAAGCGTAACATCGCAGAAACCGATGCATTTTACGAGTTGATGACGTCATTCATTGCCCAATGTCTTGTTTTTATATAAATTGTTTTTTGAGGAAAATTTTCAGCGAAAAGTCTTCCCACATCTGTGTGTGTACACGAAATACTAAATACAATTGTGTACACAACAAAACACACACATACACACGCACACACGAATATATATATATATATAACAGCTAATTTGCACGACTAAAAGCGCTTTCAAGGTGGTGCACCAGTATGGCCATCATCCTACGAACGAATCAAGTAAAAGAATAACGAAAGAAACTATGCAGCAACCTAGCTTTATTCGCAAAAGTAGAGTGATTAATCTTTAACCGTTTAAATCTTTAATGAAGTCTTCAGTTCATTTTAAGTCAATACTTTAATTCTCAATCAAATATTCTGCCTGTTTTAAGTTCAAGCCAGTCACATCTGGCCTCTCACACCTACCCTACAATATCATTCTGAAAATAAGCAGTAACATCCTGAAAATCTCGATGATGTACAATTAAGTTAAATGGAAGTGAATAGATAAGCATTGCATTTGACAGAGTAATCTTAATGCTAAAGAGATAGATAGTTAGACACATAGATAGATACACAGATAGATAGATAGATAGATAGATAGATAGATAGATAGATATAGATAGATATAGATAGATAGATTGATTGATTGATAGATATCTTTTCTTTTATTAGCTACACAGGGCTGCACACAGAGGGGACAAATACAACTGTAGAGCTTTTCTTTAAAAATAAAAAAGGGTAAAATAAAAATTAAAAAATCCGATCAAAAAGGATCGGTAGGGGCAAAAAAAAAAAAAGGTATCGTAAATCACAGAAAATGTCAATAGTGTAAAATGGGGTAACATTAGGTTTATCCATGGAGAGAAAAGCGTACGGAAAAGACCACGGTAACCTCAGCAGGGAAATAGATACATGAGAGCAAAGTGCTCTCTCTCTCTCTCTCTCTTTCTATTTTTTTATTTTTCTCGATTTATAGGATCAGACAGATAGACAGATAGATAGATAGATAGATAGATAGATAGACAGACAAATAGATAGATAACTTTCTTTTATTAGCCACACAGGGCTGCACACAGAGGGGACAAATACAACTGTAGAGCTTTTCTTTAAAAAAAGAATAAATAAAAAATAAAAATCCGATCAAAAGGGATCGGTAGGGGAAGACACATGAGAGCGAAGTGCTCTCTCTCTCTCTCTTTTTTTCTCAATTTATAGGATCATGCTCAAAGAGGTATCGTCACTCGCACGCACCATCTTTGCTACATTCACCCACCTTTTAATGAAACTTTCACGAGACAAAAACTGTCTCTCTATTCTCACCTTCCTTTTCAAGTAATACTTGAAAAAGTTGATGAGCGATTGGCCAGAGAGGTAAGTTTTCGTCTCTAATCCTTTCGCTCGGGTCCACCACACACATTCTTTCACCATGGCCACCAGTATGATGAACACTGCCTTGCTTTCCCTGTTGAGGGACGGTGGTGGAGCAATTTGCACAATAGACTCGGCTGACAGGCGGACTCGTCCCACACGTGACAGCAGCCGTTCGGCATAAGCCCACAGGTCGGAAATCTTTGGACACTGCACGAGTGCGTGCAGAACGGTTTCGTAGCTCTGACCGCATCTCGGGCAGGTCGGTCCGGTGTGTCTCGAACCGTGCCTGTACAGCTTATCCCGAACGGGTAATGCTTCTCGATAGCACTGCCAGGCTAGGGATCTCTGGTGGTTGTCCATAGGTCCCGGCCCAAACGTTGTCCTGAACAGGCGGGTCAGGTGTTCCTCGTCGACGCCCAGATTCTGCCCGAGATCGTCGTCGCACCTCCCCTCCACTAATCCTCTATAGAACGCTTTTGTGGAATCAAAGTTGCACAAGATTGGTCCCGGACGGCAGAGTTGCTTGAGAGCAACGCGACACTCACGGTGCCATTCGCTGAGCCTAGGTTTCTGTTTAATCCACGACTGCAGTTCGGCTAAGGAGACGAGCTGTGGGAAAGCGCGCCGCACAAACGGCGACCACACCTGTTCACCGTCGTCTAGGAAGCGCCGGAGGTGTCGCAGTCCCAGCGCATGTCTGCGCATCATCAACCACGGCATACCCAGCCCTCCATTTAGCGACTGCTGACAGCAAATGGATCGCCTAACCATCGGAACGCTTCCCTTCCACAAGAAGCGGAAGAGTATGCGTTCCAGTTTGGTGATGGTAGGGTCGGGACAAGGCACGACAGTCAGACGGTATTCGATGACGGATGCAATGTACGCGTTCGCCACCTCCGCCCGACCTGTTAGGGATAGCTTCCTCTCGGCCCATTGCCGGGTGAGAGTGACCACCCTAGTCGTTATTTCGCCCCAGTTCTTCTCCATTTGGAGGTCCGGACCGAACCAGACTCCGAGCAATTTAACCGGCCCGTCGGTCCAGCGTCCCACAGTGGAGACGCTGTTAGACGGCATGGGCTTGCTTCTCCAGGTGCCGAGCCGCAAGCCCACTGACTTATCCCGGTTAATTTTTGCTCCCGTTACCGCTTCGTATTCTTTTAGTCTCTCGCCGACCAGCTCGATGTGCTTTTGGCTCGACACTATGACGGTGACGTCGTCCTCGTATGCAGACACGCTCGTCCCACATCCCAGCTCTCGTGGGATACCCCTCATCGTCGCCAGCTTCCGCAGTAGAGGCTCAAGAGTCAATACATACAGAAGGGCCGAGAGGGGGCATCCTTGACGAACCGAACGCATGATGCCGAAAGGTCTGGATAGATGACCGTTTACGCGAACTACCGAGCGGATGCCGCTGTATAAGGCAGCGATCCAACCACGGAAGACTGGACCGAAATCAGCCGCTATGAGGACGGCTTCCAAGTAGTGATGATCTACCCTATCGAAGGCTTGTGATTGATCCAAATTGATCAGCACCCCACCCATGCCAGGTTCCTTAACTACCCTGTCCATGATGTAGCGGATCAGATGGAGGTTGTCATGGATACTCCTACCCGGCACGGCGCACGTCTGCGCCCTGTCGACTAGTTTCTCTATGACAAGCGCCAACCTCTCGGCTAACACTTTGGCCAAAATTTTCAAATCTGCGTTGAATAGAGTGATGGGCCGAAAATTATCTATGACGTTCCCCTTGTTTGGGTCTTTCTTTAGTAGTGCCACTGCTCCTCGCTTTACAAAGACGGGGATGTTCCCGTTTTGCTGCCAGTTGCAGTAGACAGCTGCCAAGACGCCTCCAAACAAATCTGGCATATGACAATAAAGTTCGTAGGGCAGACCATCCAAGCCTGGCGACTTGTCTCCCTTGCAGCCTGCCATCGCATCCCGTACGTCCGCGGCTGTGATGGGTCTTTCACAACACTCCGCCTCTCTTGCTGAGAGTCGTGGCAGGCCATGCAGGTAGGCACTAAAGTCTACTCTGCGTTCTGACCCACCAGTTGTCCCGAACAGTCGGGCAAAGTGCTGTTGAAAGGCCTCGCACATCCTTTCAGGCTCGAGTAATTCGCACCCTTCTTCATCTGTCAGAGATCTAATGGTGGCTCTGTTGCCTCGTTGCGCCTCCGCTACTCGGGCCGCTCCAACTCCCTCGTCCCTCAGAGCACGCATCCTAGCTCTGACAACGCATCCTTCGTGTTTGGCGTTGAAGTGTTGGTCGAGGGCCAACCTCGCCGCCACTACGTTGGACGCGATGCCAGTACTAAGTGCCTCTTCTAATTTCTTAACTAGGTCTCCCTCTATTCTATTTCGGTCTAACGCTAGGGCCTTACTGTACCTAACCGACGAGGGCCAACCTCGCCGCCACTACGTTGGACGCGATGCCAGTACTAAGTGCCTCTTCTAATTTCTTAACTAGGTCTCCCTCTATTCTATTTCGGTCTAACGCTAGGGCCTTACTGTACCTAACCGATTCTGACTTGATTGCTTTTTTGAGGGCATACCACCATCTGTTGTTGATGATGGCACCCGTTAATGCTCTCTTAACTAAAGTGCTAATCCGGTCCCTGTCTATGTGTCTTATCTAAGTCAAGCGTACAAGTGACAAATTTGTGGTCTGTGTAGCTGACTATGTGGAATTGTGGACAACCTACTCTATCCTTATCCACTGTCCTACAGAATGCCCTATCTAAGTACGATCTGGACGACCCGATGCGGTTACTCCATGTCCACATTAGCACATTCGAGTGGTCCAGTCGGTACCTGTCAGACAGTTGGAAACGTCTGAGCAGGTCTTTGAGGCTTTTGCATCCCTTTCTATTGCTATCGCTACCTGCGTAATCTAGATGCGTGTCCAGGGTAGCGTTCCAATCCCCCACTAAAAGTAAAGGTCGAGACGTTCCCAAGAAAACCTCTAGACGTCGATAGAAATCTGGCCGGCCTGTTAAAGACGGTGCATAAACTGCTATCAGTCGAAAAGCACACCCATTGCTGCCGTCGACATCCAAGACGACCAGCCTACCCTCCGGGTCTAGGAAAATTGCTTTTACTTTGAGGTCCAAACTCTTCCGAAGAAGCACCGCGGTGCCTCCTCCACCCATTCTCGGCAGACACGGAGAAAAATAAATGTTGAAATGTCCACCGAAACTGTGCTGGAGGGCCCGCGGGCTGTGGAGTCTGGTCTCGCTGATGGCTATGACATGCAGATTTTGTGACTTGATGTCGTTTAACAGATACCCTTGTTTCCAAGGCGACCCCAAGCCACGTACATTTATACTGCCTATTTTGAGCATGATCCTATCAAAATTTGTGTTTTACACACGAAAGAAGAGAGAGAGAGTTACTTACTGTCCGAAAGTTCTTGGTTCTTCGCCTCACAGTCTTCTCTCAGAAGGTCTTTGTACAGTTTTTTAGATGAATATTTCTGGAATCTCCCTACTGCATCCGGGTAGAGAGATTTCAGTGTATTGTATGTGCTACGTGTTACGTGTATGATTTTGATGTGTTGTGGTGGTGTTGTGCGTGGGTGATTGCTTGTTTCCGTGTCATTTTCTGTTATGTTAGTGTTTGACCGAATGAATTTCATTAGGTCTGTATTGTTTGTGTTTATCGCTGTCAACATTGTTGTGGGGTTCTGTGTTGGTGCGTTTGTGTTGGTGTTTTTGTTTTCTGTGGATGTGTTGGTTTCGGGGCTGGTAAACCTCCTCGCTTTGTTTGTTTCTTTTTCCGTTCTTTTTTTTCCTCTTTTTCTTCTTCCCCCCGTGGCCACTTGCCAATCCTCTGTGTCATCTTCATCTGACGACATGTCGGAGGAATCGGAGGGTGGGAGGGGAAGGGTGTTGGGGTCTATTTTTGTGTGGGTTGATTTTGTTGTTGGTGGTGTTGGTGCTGTTTCGTGACAGTTGGGATGTGGTGTTTGGGTTTTTGGGGGTGGGGTGGGAGTCTTTTTCGTGTTCCCTTTTTCTTGTGGGGTTGTTGTTGTTGTTGGTGGTGGTGGTGATGGTGCTGATTCTGTTCTTGGTGGTACTGGTGGTGTTGTTGTTTGGTTCGGCTGGCTTGCTGGCTGCTGGCAATTCTCCATTTCGTTGTACAGCTGCTTGACCAGTTGTGCATATGGCGGTGTGGGCAGTAATGCTGTTTTTTCTTTGGTTTCTGGTTTTCTTGTGGTTGTTGTTGTTGTCTTTCTTGGTATTGTTGACGTTGTTGTTGCCTTTGCTCCTGGGCTACTGGGCATGTGTTTCGAAGGTGAGTTTTGCTACTACAAACGTAGCAAACTGGCCTTCTGCCTTCGACGGCAACATGAAAACTTGAATCCTCTGTTAATTGGATTCTGTGTGGAATTTTGTCATAATTTGCTGGATCAACTTGTACCAGGAGTTGAAATTCCTGGCCAATCCAGTTTTCATTGTATACGGCAGATGCTTCTAAAATGTTTATTTCCTCCTCTATGCCGAGACATATGGCAGATACGAGCCATTCTTCCTCAATTTCAGGAGGCACAAGGGGACGTCAGAGTTGTTTAATTTA
Organism: Octopus bimaculoides; assembly: GCF_046866305.1. NCBI lineage: Eukaryota > Metazoa > Mollusca > Cephalopoda > Octopoda > Octopodidae > Octopus > Octopus bimaculoides. The sequence goes on from NC_142937.1 coordinate 26,920,466, forward strand.
AAAAAAAAAGAAGAATGACGACTCTCGAAATTATCTTGAGCGGTCGCCCATAACTGCAACAACCACTCGTGGCTCACAAGGTGGTAGTTTGGCCATCGTTGACACAGAGAGCTCCGTCGATGGCTCGAATGATCGTGGTAGTGGTGGTCAGAGCCTTTGTGAGTAATTTTTCATAGGCGAGGATAGCGAAGCTGTCCGGTCCTCCATCCTACTCACTGTGAATGGACTGACAAGGGGACGAATTGTCACTGGTATTAGATATTCATGAGGCTCCTGTTTTTGGAGCTACAAGTCCGTCATTAGGTATCCATTCCCCAGATGAATGTACCAGCTCAACATCATGCCCACCTCTCGTAAACACTGGGGGGTGGTCATGGCATTTTGGTCTGGTGGAGAAAGCAGACGGGTTGAATCTCTGCGCTTCTCTTTATCTCTATCTATCTATCTATCTATCTATCTATCTATCTATCTATCTATCTCTATCTATCTATCTATCTATCTATCTATCTATCTATCTATCTATATCTATCTATCTATCTATCTATCTATCTATCTATTTATCTATCTATATGTATATATATATCCTTTTATCTGCCGTTCTACTCCCCCTCTCTTTCTCTCTCTCTCTCTCTCTCTCTATCTATCTATTCATCTATATATATATGTATATATATATCCTTTTATCTGCCTTTCTACCCCCCCCCCCTCTCTCTCTCTCTCTCTCTCTCTCTCTCTCTCTTTCTCTCTCTCTCTCTATCTATCTATCGATGAATCTGTGTGTGTGTCTGTTTCTGTGTATGTATGAGTACGTATGTGCGTGTGTAACGTCTTTGTGTGTGTGTGTGTGTGTGTGAATGTGTGTGTGTGTGTATGTAAATGTGTCTGTAATACGTATATTTGTGAGTATGTGTGTATGGAGGAGTATATATGTCTGTGTCTGTCCATGTATATGATTATGTGCGAGAAGTGTATGCGAGATGTATAGCGATGTATCTGTACATGTTTGTGCGCGTGTGCGTGCAATGTCTGTAAATGTGTGTATATGTGTGTGTAGTGTTTCGTAGGTGTGTGCATGTTTGTGTCTGTGTGTAATGCCTGTAAGTTTGTCTATCTATCTGTGAGTGTGTCTGTATATATGTGTGTGTAGTGTTTGTAGGTGTGTGTACACTTGTGTGTCTGTGCGTGTGCGCGTGTTCCTGTGTCTGTGTGTAAGTTCTACAGGTTTGTATGTGTAAATGTATAAATGCTTGTGTGTGTGTGTGTATGTATATTTGTGTCTGTGTGTATGAGCGTAATTCTGGACATGTGTGTGTGTATGTGTG
>NC_142937.1:26924287-26934287 GCF_046866305.1 Octopus bimaculoides
GAAAAAATTGTCATTAGAGCCAATTTGCGCTACATGTGAATGAAAAGAACTGGGTATAAGGGTTGCGGCAGAAGAAATTGATGATGTGGAAGGTCCAGGAATTGTCAACCAACATGTGGCACAAAACTGGTTCAGACGTTTCAAGGCCTCAGAGCCAAACCAAGGTCATGGAGACCTGTAGTGGAGGATGAAGCTTGGTTTGAAATTGTCAAGCAATCAAGCATAAGCACTTGTACACTGTAGGGAAGGGAGATTCTTGGTCCTTGACAAAGCACCATCAATCGATATTTTCATAAGCTCGGCGTTTTGAACAAATGCTGTCCAGAACCAGGCTCAACGATGTGTGGACATTTGAAAACAACCGGTGGTAAGTCTTCGTGATGCCAGCTTTTGTCGTTGGATAGTAATTGGAGATGAAAAATGGATGTATTGTCGCAATACTAAGAGAAATCATTGGCTTCGTTCTAATCAGATTTCAGAACCTCTTGTCAAACAATGGCGGTTTGAACGGAAAGTCATGTTGTGTGTTTATTGGAATTTCGAGTGGGTATTGCACTTTGAGCTTGTCCCAGATGATCATGCTGTGAACGCTAACAGCTGCAGCGAATATAGGATACTTTGAAAGCCTGCTTCTCGGCATTGGTCAGTCGAAGACACGGGCTTCGCCAGTACACATTGTAAATGTGACCAAGTGCAAACTTGAGGGACTGGGAAGTGCTGCCTCAGCCTGTCAGCAGTTCATATCTTGCGCCATTAAATTACCACCTTTTTTAAGTTGTGGCTAATTTTCTGCACTCACGGATGAGGTTGAAAACGGGTGCAGGCAGTTTTTGGGGTTTTACCTCTAAACCAGTCAATTGGCATAAGGGTTAGGCACGACGATGGCAACAGGCAATAGAAAATGGCGGGATACATTTTGATGAAAAAACGCTTTTCGCATATATATATATATATATATATATATATATATATATTCTACATTGTATTGTCCCATCTGTGTTCGGTCCTTCGTGGCTGAATAAAGATATAAATATATATGGCCAGCATAATGGATAAGGAGCATATTCATAACGTTTTCCGTAAACAAATTTTAAAGATGTAATTGTGCATGCGTTTGTATATATAGAGAGATATTTTGATAGTAATTTTGTCTATATTTTGTCTGTCACTATATCTTTGGGTTTAGTTTTGTCTGTCACTATATCTTTGGGCCTAGTTTTGTCTGTCACTATATCTTTGGGCTTAGTTTTGTCTGTCACTATGTCTCTGGGTTTAGTTTTTGTCTGTAAACTGCTGAAAATGACTTTGCGCATGCATTTTTACACTGAGTGAAATGACAATAGGATCTAACGAAGGACTTATTTTAAATAATCACCTGAAGAAGTGCATTTTACGCCACGGATGGATGATAATGATTACAGAACGTCTCACAAATGCACTAAAGGTGTAGAAATGTGCCGAAACAACTGTAGGGATTTTAAAAATAAAGAATATCGTTCATTCCATTTTCTATCATTGATTACTTGTATAAACTCTACAGATACTATGGAATTCCTGAAGTATGTCCAGTAGCTGGAACATTTCCACTGCATGACGACATCAGGTAACCAATAACTGTGGAGGAGCTTTGCATAGCATTCTACAAGGTTTTTTTTTACCCGAATCTTATTTAACTATATATATACTTTTATATTAAAGCTGAGAAAGAAAAAAAAAATCTTCACATATTGTAACTTAAAGTTTCATGCTTCCGTTCGTCGGGCGACTGTCCGACGAACGGAAACATGAAACGCTGAGTAACAGTTTGTGAAGATGTTTTTGGCTTTAATAAAAGCATATTACTCTACCTTAGGTATTCGAGTACTATTTTGTTTACTACTTTGATTTGCATTTATGTGCTCACTTGTGTGTGTGTGTGTAGTTAGGTAGATAAACAGACAGACAGACAGACAGACAGACAGACAGACAGACAGACAAACAGATAGATAGATAGATACATTTCTTTTATTAGCCACACAGGGCTCAACGAAGATGGGACAAATACAATGTAGAGCTTTTCTTTTTGGGAGGGGGAAGGAAGGAAAAAAAAAAAAAAAAAAAAAAAAAAAAAAAAAAAATTGGTGGTGTCGATCAAAAGGGATCGTAGGAAGGGAAAAAGGGGCAGTTCGATCAAAAGGGATCGAAAAAAAAAGAAAAGGAAAGGCCGATCAATAGGGATCGTGTATCACACAGTAATGTTCTCGTGTAAAAAGAGGGGAGGACAGTTTAGGTTTAGCCGTGGAAGGAAAAGCCCACGGAAAAGACCACGGTAACCTTGGTCAATATTCTCATTGAAGAAACTATAACAGTAAGTGACTCTCTTTTGCCTTTTTGTTTTATTTTTTTTTCTTGTTCATAGGGTTATGCTCAAGATGGCTCCGTCGTTCACTCGTGCCATCCTTGCTACATTCACCCATCTTTTTTTGAAGCATTCACTAGACAAGACTTCCCTTTCTACTCTCAACTTCCTCTTCAGGTGATACTTGAAGAAGTTGATGAGAGATTGCCCAGAGAGGAAAGTCTTTGTCTCTAGACCTTTCAGACGCGTCCACCATACACATTCTTTCGCCATAGCCACAAGTACGATGAAAATAGCTCTTCCTTCCCGTTTAAAGGAAGGAGGCGCGACAATATTCACGATAGACTCGGCTGATAGACCGACTCGTCCCACACGCGATAGCAGTTGTTCGACGTAAGCCCACAGCTCGGAAATGGTGGGACACTGTACGAGTGCGTGCAGAACGGTTTCGTCGCTCTGCCGGCATCTCGGACAGGTCGGCCCCGTGTTTCTCGAGCCATGCCTGTAGAGCTTATCCCGAACGGGTAGTGCTTCTCGATAGCACTGCCAGGCCAGGGATCTCTGGAAGTTGTCCATAGGTCCCGGCCCGAAGGTCGTCTTAAACAGGCGGGTCAGGTATTCCTCGTCGACGCCCAGGTTCGCCCCGAGATCGTCGTCGTACCTTCCCTCCACTAATCCACTATAGAATGCGTTAGTTGTGATGCAGTCGCTCAAGGTTGACCCGGGTTGTTGGAGTTGCCGAAGAGCAGCGCGACACTCGCGGTGCCATTCGCCCTTCCTCGGCCTCTTCTTGATCCATGACTGCAGTTCGGTCATGGAGACGAGCTGCGGGAAAGCGCGCCGCACAAACGGTGACCACACCTGTTCACCGCTGTCTACGTAGAGCCGGAGATGTCGCAGTCTCAGCGCGTGTCTGCGCATCATCAACCACGGCATGCCCAGTCCTCCTTTTAACGGGTGTTGGCAGCAAACGGATCGCCTAACCATCGGAACGCTTCCTTTCCACAAGAAGCGGAAGAGGATGCGCTCCAGTTTGGTGATGGTAGGGTCGGGACAAGGAACGACGGTCAGGCGGTAGTAGATGACGGACGCGATGTACGTGTTCGCCACCTCCGCCCGACCTTTCAGGGAAAGCTTCCTCTCGGCCCATTGCCGGGCTAGAGTGGCCACCCTTCTCGTTATCTCGTCCCAGTTCTTCTCCGTTTGGAGGTCTGGACCGAACCAGACCCCGAGCATCTCAACCGGACCGTCAGTCCAACGTCCCACGACGGAGGCGCTACTTGACGGCATGGGGTTGCTTCTCCAGGTGCCGAGCCGCAAGCCCACTGACTTATCCCGGTTGATTTTCGCTCCCGTTACCGCTTCGTAGTCTCTCAGTGTCTCGCCGACAAGCTCGATGTGCTTTTGGCTAGACACTATGACGGTGACGTCGTCCGCGTATGCCGACACGCTCGTCCCGCATCCCAACTCTCGCGGGATGCCCCTCAGCGTCGCCAGCTTCCGCAGTAGTGGCTCGAGAGTCAACACGTACAGAAGCGACGAGAGGGGGCATCCCTGACGGACCGAACGTGCAATGTCGAAGGGTCTTGATAGATGCCCATTGACGCGAACTACCGAACGGATGCCTCTGTACAAGGCAGCCATCCAGCCGCGGAAAATGGGACCGAAGCCGGCTGCTATGAGGACAGCCTCCAAGTATTGATGGTCTACCCTATCGAAAGCTTTCGATTGATCTAAATTGATCAGGGCCCCACCCATGCCAGGTTCCTTAACTACCCTCTCTATGATGTAGCGCATCAGATGGAGGTTGTCATGAATGCTCCTGCCCGGCACCGCGCACGTTTGCGCCTTGCCGATCAGTTTCTCGATGACAAGCGCCAACCGCTTGGCTAACACCTTGGCCAAAATTTTCAAGTCTGCATTGAGCAGAGTGATGGGCCTAAAGTTATCTATGACGTCCCCCTTGTTTGGATCTTTCTTCAGCAGCGTTACGGCTCCTCGACTCACAAAACCGGGAATGCTCCCGTTTTGCTGCCAGTTGCAGTACACCGCCACCAAGACGTCTCCAAACAAGTCTGGCTTACAGTTGTAAAGCTCGTAGGGCAGACCATCCAAACCCGGAGATTTGTCCCTCGAGCATCCCGCCATCGCGTCCCTCACTTCCGCCGCCGTGATGGCACCTTCGCAGCACTCCGCCTCTCTTGCCGAGAGTCGTGGCAGGCTGTGCAGGTAGGCACTGAAGTCCACCCTGCGTTCTCGCTCGCCATTCGTCCCAAACAGTCGAGCAAAGTGCCGCTGAAAGGCCTCACACATTTTGCTTGGCTCGAGCAGTTCGCGCCCCTGTTCGTCCACCAGAGACCGAATGGTGGCTTTGTTGCCCTGTTGCGCCTCCGCCACCCGGGCCTCTCAGATAGATAGATAGATAGATAGATAGATAGATAGATAGATAGATAGAAAGGCGCTTGCACGTGTGTGCGTGTTTCAGAATGTGTCTATCTATGTGCCTCAGAAACGCACCATTTGGACAGGCAGTTAAGTATATTGTATGCACTCCAGATATGAATCTAAACATTAATTAATAAATACACAATAAAAAAAAAGAGGATAACAAATTCATTAAAAAGAGAGAAAAATGCCAATTAAATGCATGGAAGTCTATGTATAATTTTGTAAATGGTTCCAATTTTGATGTTGTCCAGGCACCATATCCGTTCGTCTTTTATGATCTATGATTAGATTGAGTGTAAAAGCTATTAATAGCGCCGAACCATAATTCCAGTATTGTTATTTGTAAGTTTAAGATAGAATGAAAATATAAAAGGAATGGAAATTGCTTACGCGAAGTCATTACACGGAGTGAGTGAGGTGTGTGTGTGTGTGTGTGTGTGTGTGTATGTGTGTGCTTGTGTGTGTATGTGTGTGTTTGTGTTGTGTAGATAATGATTGAGTTAATTTCACGATACACGTTGATTCTATGGTGATGTGTGAAATTGTATAATTATGAACACACAGATACACACACACAGACACACACACACGTATATACTTGTGCGCGCGTTGGTTTATGTGTATTATATATTTTTTCATATATACATACATAAATCTATAAATGTGTATACATTTATATATATGTATGCATACTTGTATATAAGTCTATATACATATATGTATACATACTTACACACACACACACACACACACACACACACACACACACACACACACACACACACACACACACATATATATATATATATATATATATATATATATATATATATATATATGTGTGTGTGTGTGTGTGTGTGTGTGTGTGTGTGTGTGTGTGTGTGTGTGTGTGCGTGCGCACACGCGCGTATATATAATTGATGAAGAAAACGGAAGGTAGATTTTAACACTAGTCTTTATTCAGTACGACCATCGTTTCCACCCATCCTGCAACGATCGCCGTACTGAATAGAAGACTAGTGTTAAATCTATTTTCTGTTTCCTATCTTTTACCGAACTGTTAAGTTACGGGGACGTAAACATACCAACACCGGTTCTCAAGCAGTGGTGGGGGACAAACGCAGACACACACACACACACACACACACACACACACACACACTACGGGCTTCTTTCAGTTTCTGTCTACCAAATCCACTCACATGGTGCCATGCTGTAGGACTGAACCTGCAACCAGGTGCTAAGGAAACAAACTTCATACCGCTCAGCCGTGCCTGCATCTATGTCGTAATTACGATCACATATACCTCACGGAAATCGGGATAAGCTCCCGGCCTTGTGAGTTCTAAGGCACACGTGGATAACCCTAAGCTAATGTGTGATTCGAGCAAAATTTAACGGATCTTTTTTAAAACGGGGGCCACATTTTTCATTAACGAAACACTTTGAAACTTGGAACACTGGTAGAATGTGTCATATAAAACATCTTTTTCTCTTAGTCTTCTTTAAAAAAAAAGAAATCCATAAGTTATTCCATGTTAAAGTTGTCGTATTTCTGTAATTTCAACCAATCACTGACGTCCATTCAGCCGATATACATTAAGTGCCGACTACATAAACAAACGATTCTGAAACAATTAACCCTAATCCTAACCCTAACCCTAACCCTAACCCTAGGGTTAGGGTTAGGGTTAGGGTTAAAGCAAATTTAAAATGAAAAAAGCAAATAAAATGAAGGTATGGAGATTAAATACGCTTTACATCGCTTAATCAGCCAAAGGAGTAAATATAAACAACTGAATACTTGTCAGTGATTGGTTGAAATTATCGAAATAAGACAATTTTTTACATGAAATAAATTCGAATATAAAAATATTTTTCTGTTCTATAACACAAAATAGATAAGTATACGAAGTTTGAAAGTCTTTCCGTACCAAAAACACTACGTAAAACATTAATGAAAAATGTGGCCCCCGTTTTAAGATAGATCCGATTTAACTGCTATTTCTAGCAAGTCGAATGACCACAAAGATTCCTCGCTGTTGTTGTCGTTGTTGTTCTTGCCGCTGTTAATATGGCCGTTTACTGTTGATATCTCTCATTATTACAGTTGTTATGTCGCTATCGTCTGCTATTGGAAGAAGCAGACGACAATTGCTTTGAATTGCGTAAACTGGACTGATACGATCCCCCCCCCCCCAACACACATTCTCCTTTTTTCTCGCTTCCCCTCTTCTCCCATTCTCTCTCATTCTTTGTCTTTCTCCATTTCTTCCTCGTTTTACACCCTGCCACCTTATCTCTTCTCTTTTATTTCGCCATTATTTCAGTTAAAATCTCTTTTACACATTATTTCTTAAAAACCTTTCCATTTTTATTTCTCTACTCTTCCCCTCTCTATCTATCTATCTATCTATCTACCTATCTCACTTTTCATTTAGTAACTTTCTCTCTCTCTCTCTTTCCATTTAGTATCTCTCTCTATCTCTGTGACGTCCCCCCCCTTTCATTTATAACCTTTTTGTCCCTCTCTGTGACTCTCTCTCTCTTTCCCTCTTCATTTAGTTTCTTTCTTTCTCTCTTTGTAACACTCTCCCTCTCCATTTATCATCTTTCTCTCTCTCTCTCACTGTGATTCTCTCCTTCTCTAAAATTTCCCCCTTTAATCTCACCTTTGCTCTGCTTCTCTCTTTTATTTCTCCATGCTAAATTTTGGTAAAGGCAGGAAGAGAATAAGTCAATTTACATCAATCCCAATGCTCAACTGGTGCTTATTTTATCAACTCCAAAAGGATGCAAGGCAAAGTCGGCTTCGGTGGAATTTGAACACAAAACATAAAGACAAACGAAATACCACTAAGCATTTTGTCCAGCATGCTAACGATTCTGCCAGCTTGCTGCCGTATTTCTCCATCATAATTATTATTATCTATTTCCCTTTCTAATCTCTCTCCAAGTTCCCTTTTCATTAAGTATCTGTCTGTCTGCCTGTCTCTTTCCCTCTCCCCCCTCTCTCTCTTCATTCAGTATCTATCTGTCTGTCTGTCTCTCTGTCCTTTCCCTCTTTTCATTTAGTATCCTTCTCTTTCTCACTCTCTTTCTCTCCCTCTCTCCTTGTGACTCTCTTTTCATTTAGTGACTCTCTCTCTCTCTCTCTTTGTATCAATCTTCCCTTTCTCTTATAACTGTTTCTATTTCCTTTTTCTACTCACTCCTCATCCCTTCTCTCCTCTTCTCTCTCGACGCTTCTTTCTTCTTTTCTCTCAACTCCCCTTCCTCTTTCTATCACTATATCTCTAATAGAATATGTTATAGGACATTACATAGTGTGGACACAAAACAATTTGGTAGTGCATGTATGTATGTATATGTGTGTGTTTGCATGCATTACACACACACACACACATACATACATATGCACAACCATATACAAACATACATACATACGTACACATACATACCATAAACATATACATATGTTGTTGGCACTCCGTCGCTTACGACGTCGAGGGTTCCAGTTGATCCGATCAACGGAAACAGCCTGCTCGTGAAATTAACGTGCAAGTGGCTGAGCACTCCACAGACACGTGTACCCTTAACGTAGTTCTCAGGGACATTCAGCGTAACATCGAAGGTGAAAAGGCTGGCCCTTTGAATTACAGGCACAACAGAAACATGAAGTAAGAGTGAGAGAAAGTTGTGGTGAAAGAGTACAGCAGGGTTCGCCACCATCCCCTGCCGGAGCCTCGTGGAGCTTTAGGTGTTTTCGCTCAATAAACACTCACAACGCCCGGTCTGGGAATCGAAACCGCGATCCTATGACCGCGAGTCCGCTGCCCTAACCACTGGACCATTGCGCCTCCACAAAATATACATACATAGTATGTACAGATATACACAGAGGTACTTTAGGCAAATTATAACTTTGCAAGTCATAACTTTCCTGAAGATTCCCAACTAAATGGTCCTGAGATCAGTCTCACTGTAAGGCACCTGAGACAAATGTCTTCCAAACCCAGGCTGACCAAAGCCTTGTGAGTGGATTTGGTAGACGGAAACTGAAAGAAGCCCATCGTATTAGCCACTAAACCCTTTTTTTATTTTCTCTCCCTGTTTATTTCTGTGTTCGTTTCTGTTGAAGAGCATAGGCTCGAAACGTAAAAGACATTCTCACTTCTCGAGTGTTAAACTAACACATCTGTTTGTTGTTTACACACCCGTCTTTGTCTTTTTTTGTTTTTTTTGTTTTGTAAATTCTCACTATATATTACACGCTCACGTGGTCACATCAGTTTTATCCTGTCTCCACCTCACAACACTTCGAACTTTTCTTGGACTATTGTACCTGGATTCTCTACTTGGACTTTCTTCTACTCTCCTACACTCGGACTCATACACCTCAGCTGCATCTCTCCTACCCATGAGTTTCACTGGACTCTTCCATTGATGAGAAATCGCTCCAATACACCACGATGTTTGAACCTTATAAGCGATCAACAATGTAATGACCAAAGAAAATAGTCTAATATTGGGGCATATAAGACCTTGACAGAAAAAAAGTAGGGTTTCCTGTACGCATGTGTACAAGAAACCTTAGTTTTTTCCATTGAAGGCATTTTTGCTCCAACATTAGACTACTTTCTTTGTAAATGGTGATCACTTATAAGCTTCTATCTTATGAAATATTAATATATATCATCATCATCATCATCATCATCATCGTTTAACGTCCGCTTTCCATGGGTTGGACGATTTGACTGAGGACTGGTGAAACCGGATGGCAACACCAGACTCCAATTTGATTTGGCAGAGTTTCTACAGCTGGATGTCTTTCCTAACGCCAACCACTCAGAGAGTGTAGTGGGTGCTTTTACATGTCACCCGCACGAAGGCCAGTCAGGCGGTACTGGCAACGGCCACGCTCAAAATGGTGTATTTTATGTGCCACCTGCATAAGAGCCAGTCCAGGGGCACTGGCAATGATCTCGCCAGTACCCCTGGACTGGCTCTTGTGCGGGTGGCACATAAAATACACCATTTTGAGCGTATATATATATATATATATATATATATGCATCATTTATAAATATATCATCACAGTTTTTTAGTCACAGAATATATACATCACTAAGCATTGTTTAAGCCTTTTTATTCGCAGAGTAACTCCATCACATTTCATTAGCTATTTCATTAACCAACGAACTATTGGTTAGC
>NC_142937.1:26944287-26951787 GCF_046866305.1 Octopus bimaculoides
CCTGAAATGCTTCAGAATGTCTTTTGCAATGCTAAGGATAGATTTGAAAATTGCAGCGATACAGACGGAGCACATGTTACTCTTTTACACTTTTACTTGTTTCAGTCATTTGACTGCAGCCATGCTAGAGCATTGCCTTTAGTCGAGCAAATCGACCCCAGGACTTACTGTTTGGAAGCAAGCCTAGTACTTATTCTATCGGTCACTTTTACTGAACCACTAAGTTACGGGGACGTAAACACACCAGCATTGGTTGTCAAGCAATGTTGGGAGGACAAACACAGACACACAAATATATACACACACATACATACATATATATACATATACATATATATATATATATACATATATATGATGGGCTTCTTTCAGTTTCCATCTACCAAATCCACTCACAAGGCTTTGGTCGACCCGAGGCTATAGTACAAGACACTTGTCCAAGGTGCCACGCAGTGGGACTGAACCCAGAACCATGTGGTTGGTAAGCAAGCTACTTACCACAGAGTCACTCCTATGCCTATGAACAAAAATAAATAACAAAAACAATAAGGCCTTGTTTATAAAAGAATTTTGGGCCTGGTTTTGCACCCCTTAATCAAATTTCCTTTCCAAGTCAGGGGCAGTCATAGGAAAGGGAGTTTGGATGAGGAAATGATGATGCTGTCAGGACACAAATAAGGTGGAGGTGCAGTCCTGGCTGTGGCGTGGGTTGCAGCTATGGCGCAAAGGCATAGGTGAAGAGTCTGAGCATGTGAAAGATTGAATGAAAGTACCCACTTCAGCCAGCGACACATGCAGTGGTGAGGAGTAGGTGTATAAGAGCAAGCATGGTTGGTGATGGGAAAGGCATCCAGCCATTGAGAATCTGCTTCAACAAATTCTGTCCAACCCATGCAAGCATGGCAAAATGAACATTAGAACGATGATGATGATGATGATGATGATGATGATGATGATGATGATGATGATGATGATGATGATGATGAAGATGATGATGATAATCATGGTGATGGTGATGATGATGATGTTGGCGACAATCATATTTATTATAACTTAAACGTAATAATTTAATTAAATTTTTAAAATATAACTTCTAATCACTCATATTTACTAAACAGCTTAATTAAAACTCTCATTTAATTAGATGTGTTCATCATATTATAACTTAACGTGGGGATGTAATTGTGTATCTCTGTGTGTGTATGTGTGTGCGTGTGTGTGTATGTGTGTGTGAGAGAGAGAGAGAGTGTGTGTATGTGTTGCGATGTATGTGTTAATGTTTTATGTGTGTGTGTGATTGTGTGCATGTATGTGTATTTGTATGTGTGGCGTATGCGTGTATATGGGTATATGTAAATATGACAAGTGTGTGTGTGTGTGTGTGTGTGTGTGTCTGTATCTTTGTGTATGTACACGTGTGTTTGTGTGTGTCTGTATCTTTGTGTATGTACAAGTGTGTTTGTGTGTGTCTGTATGTGTGTGTCTGCATGTGTGTGTATGTCTATGTGTGTGTCTGTGTTTGTTTGTTTGTGTTTGTGAGTTTGTGTGTCTATGTGTGTGTGTGTGTTTGTGCATGTATGTGTGTGAGTGTGTGTATGTGTGTGAGTGTGTGGTGTGATGTTTGCATCAAAATTTTATGTGTATATATATGTGCATGTCAGTGTGTTCATGTATAGGTAATTTTTGTATGTATGTGTATGTGTGTGTATGCGTGTGTCAATGAGTGTATATCTGTATGTTATTGTGTGTGTGTGTGTGTGTGTGTGTGTGTGGCCAGAATAAATTCTCAAACTGGAGGAGGGCAGTAAAGATAACTTTCAAAGGTTGACAGAGTGACCAGCTCCACTACCCTACCCCCGCCAACTCGCACCACTGGCCCCTCCAGCTCCCTTGACTGTTCCTGACGGAAGTTGTTGAAGTCCCAGTAATGCAGCCTGGTTTATGTGAACAACGAGATTGAAGTGAAGCGGGTGACACAACTGTAACAGCTCTCCCAGGAAGGGATTCGTCACCTGACAAGCATCACTTTCACGACACACACACACACACACACACACATGCATATACACATATATATGTATGTATATATATATATATATATATATATGCATGTATATACATATATATATATATATATATATATATATATATATATATATATATATATATATATATGCATGTATGTATATATATACACATATATAAATATTTATACACAGACACACACATGTATATATATATATATATATATATATATATATATATATATATATATATATATATATATATATTTGTGTGTGTGTGTGTGTGTACATATATATGTACACTCATATATGCATACATATATACATACGTATCTACATTTATATGTATGTATACTTAAAAGTTTTCTGCGAAAGATACCAAATACAGTCACACAATATTTGAAGAGAGATTCTCTTGGCTTTTTAGCATTTAAACTGGTCACATCCAGTTCAAACCAAGCAGATCCAGCCTCTCACACCTACCCTGCAATGTCATTCTAAAAGCAAACAATCCGATTGTTGAAATTTAGAAAGTGCAAAACAATGCACTTTTGATGCAGGATTAATTCAAAACAATGTGCATAAATGACCATCACCCTTGACTGAGAGTCATCTGCATGCTATAGTGTCAAAATGGAAATTATTAACTATTTATGTAATGTCTCAGATAACCAGAATGACACAAACCTGCTGGTCGTGCCACCCCACATCTTCTGCATCCCTGAATCTCCTCTGATTTATGGCTCTTTGTTCATCCACCCTTCATCCTTAAACCATTCTGGCGTTCCATCTTCCCTTTTCCCTCCCCTCATTCTCTTTCCCATACAATCTTTCAAACCGATTCATGAGGTCACCCTGTGTCCTGTTGGGGCCACTAAACCACACTATTGCCATCATCTATCTCTTGCAGGTCCCTACTGATGATTTTTCTCTTTCTCGCCCCTTCTCCTACAAGATGTGAGTAGCCATGCAGATCTCCTACAAGAACCTGCACTACTCACCTCCCCACTGCCCACGTCCACTTCTCATTGTTCAATTCTTGTGTCCCCCCTAGCATGAAACTGACCCCCACCCAAAGAGTTTTGTAGTTCTGCAAACTGCATGGCAACTGCAATAGTGCCAGTGGCATGAAAAAGAAAGCATCCAGTCCACACTGTGAAGTGGTTAGCATGAGGAAGGGCATCCACCTGTTAAAACCATACCAGAGCAGACACTGGAGCATGATGCAGTCCTTGGACCCAGAGGATCCTGTCAAACTGTCCAACCCATACCTGTACGGGAAAAGGATGAAGACACTTGATTGTTGCAACTCAGTTTGAAGCAATGGCATCACTTGATTGTTCTAACAAAGCCACATGGATGTGGCATTTCAGTCCTGCTAGGGACCTACACTCTCTTGCCCAGATGTGACAACGATGATGGGTAACTCTTGCAGGATGTGTTCAGTGAGCTAGCACCCATGTTGATGCATGTCTTCATTTCATCATGGAAGTTTTCATTGGCTATCTTGTCCTTTTTGGTTAAGCCTACCTATAGTATGCAATGCTTAACAGAGATATTTAAAATCACTCTACATACATACACTTCAATACATACATGCATACATACATACATACATACATACATACATACATACATTCATGAATACATACATACATGCATACATACATAAATGCATACATACATAAATGCATGCATACACATATGCACACACATACATGCATACACATATGCACACACATACATGCATACCCTTCAATAGATACATACATGCATACATACAAGCATCTATACATACATGCATACATACATATATGCATACATACATACATACATACATTCATGCATACATACATGCATACATACACATATGCGCACACAAACATGCATACATGCGTACATACATGCGTACATACATGCATACATCTCAATACATAAATACATAGATATATATATATATATTATTTTGCTTCGACATTGTGATACTAATAAACTGGTATTAGAACTCCTTATATCCGTATGCTTCAGGACAAAGCATCAATCAAGTAGAGAGCAGTAATAAGAAATTAATTAAATGAGAAACAGAATAAAATATTGTCATGAACTGCATTAGCTTACAGCTGTTTCTGCTGTAACATGCAATGCACTCATAGCTGAGTGCCTGAATAGCATCATATAACTCCACTGGAGCTTCAAAAATGATGTATATATATGTATGGATCAGGCATGTGCCATCAGTAATTACTCAGGGCAGGCAGTTGGTGGTTATGTAGTAAAATACACCAAAAAGATAAGGGAAACACAAGTGTACGACTGAGTTGAAGGCAGATTTACTTCTGCTTTTATAGTACTTAAAGAAAACGTTGTTGTAGGAATGTACGCAGCATGTGTACTACAGCAGTACTATGTGTAGCTTAAATACTGAGATTGAAAAGTAGGGGCGAATTATGCCTACCTAATCTACAAAAAAAAAAAAAAGATATTTTGCATTTTATGCAGAGTAATCAGAGTATCCTTCATAATTTTATTGAATTAGCTGCATATTTTGCAATAAAAGGAAAATGTTGATATTGATCTATCTTATTCAAGGTAGGCACTGCCTACCTTGCCTACCCAGGCGGCATGTTCCTGGTATGGATGTGTGTGTACAAATATAATATACATTTTCAAATACATATTTGCATATCTTTAACTTGCACGCATGCACACACACACACACACACATGCACATACACACACATTCCTTATTTCTATTTTATACACGCACATGCTGGTGGCATGTAAAAAGCATCTGCTACACTCTCAGAGTGGTTGGCATTAGGAAGGGCATCTAGTTGTAGAAACCTTGCCAAATCAGATTGGAGCCTGGTGCTGCTTTCCGGCTGTCCAACCCATGCCAACATGGCAAGCAGATGTTAAATGATGATGACGATGATGATGATGATGATGATGACATATAAATATAGTTCTCAGACAATTTGCTCAATAAATAACTGGCGCTTTGTCGGTTACGACAATGAGAGTTCCAGTTGACCTGATCAATGGAACAGCCTGCTCCTTAAAGTAGCATGTTAATGGCTGAGTACTCCACAGACACGTGCACCCTTAACGTAGTCCTCAGGGAGATCCAGCATGTCACAGAGTGTGACCAGGCTGGCCCCTTTGAAATACAGGTACAACTCACTTTCGCCAGTTGAGTGAACTGGAGCAATGGGAAATAAAGTGTCTTGCTCAAGGACACACCACACCAGTGGGAATCGAACTCATGACCTTGGAATTGCAAGCCAA
This sequence comes from Octopus bimaculoides, assembly GCF_046866305.1. Taxonomy (NCBI): domain Eukaryota; kingdom Metazoa; phylum Mollusca; class Cephalopoda; order Octopoda; family Octopodidae; genus Octopus; species Octopus bimaculoides. Next base: position 26,949,600 of record NC_142937.1, read on the forward strand.
ATACGTTCACCATTAAGCCACATGCCTTCATTAGATCAATCACTAGAGTTAAAGTGACATGCAATATTCCAATATTTAACACCCCATCTCACCCCACAGCCTTCTTTCACTCAATAATGGCACTGAACATAATCAGCTCTCATTTTGTTTCGATTAACTCAACATTTTATGTAGTTATATGGAGTATTACATATTTGTAGAACGTTTTATGTATTACACTCTCAATAAACAGCGAACTTGAAAGACATCACAGACTTTGACAAACGTCAGAACTGTCGTCATTTTTACCGAATTATACATGGATCTTCATGCATTTAATTAACATTTTTATAATAAATTGGGAATTGCTTGCTGTAAATTTTTAATCAATAATTAATATTTATAGTCTCTTTTACTTTCAGCTGGCTCTGCATATTTTGCCTGCACAGACTGCACATCCCTGGGGTATATATGTCTGATTGTCTGTCTGTCTGACTGTCTCTCTGTCTGTCTGACTGTCTCTCTGTCTGTCTGTCTGTCTATCTCACAATCTCTCTCTTTCTCTGCGTGTATATATATATATGTGTGTGTGTGTGTGTGTATATATATATATATATATATATATATATATATATATATATACATATATATGTGTGTGTGTGTGTATATATATATTATATATATATATATTTATATATATATATATATATATATATATATATATATTTATGAAAGACAGACATACGTGTATATACATAAACACATGTTATATATTATATACATATATATGTATATATATATATATATATACATATATAAATATATATATATATATATATATATATATATATATATATATATATATATATATACGCTTTATTAAAAAGCAGCAAAAACATCACAGAAACTGTTAGAGTTTCACGTTCCCATTTGTCGGACAGTTTTGTTTAGAAGGGAAAAAAAATTCTTTTAATAAAGCATATTACTCTACTTCTGGTATTCAAGTACTATTTTTCCCCACCTTCATCATCATCATCATCATCATCGTTTTATGTCTGCTTTCCATGCTGGCATGGGTTGGACGATTTGACTGAGGACTAGTGAGCCAGGCGGCTGCACCAGGCTCCAATCTGATCTGGCAAAGTTTCTACAGCTGGATGCCCTTCCTAACGGCAACCACTCTGAGAGTGTAGTGGGTGCTTTTACGTGCCACCGGCACGAGGGTCAGTCAGGCGGGTACTGGCAATGGCCACACTCAAAAGGTGTTTTTTACGTGTCATGCACAGGAGCCAGTCCAGCGGCACTGGCAACGGCCTTGTGCATTTATTTGCTTACTTTGATATATGTATATATATATAGATATGTGTGTGTGTGTGTGCGTGCGTGTAATCCAGTGGCGACTCTGGCACTTGAGTTATTCGGGCTTAGTCCGAATATAAATTTAGTAAAGTCAATGTGTATTTGCAAGCTGATTTAATTTCTGCCAACACTGACTTTAACTATGCAATCACAGCCAATAACTCGGTCTCCTTTTATTAAACCTGGTCACAGTTCATTTATTTTCATTCAGCGTCTGGCAGTCATCTTAGAGGTGCCCTGTGTCAAAAAATATCCTTCGTAGCAGATGTCCTCTTGGCATCGTTCACACGTGCCTGACTCAAGCTCCGAAGTTACAGCCCGAGTTGTTATCTATAATCGTAAAAATTAAAAGTAATTCAAATTCAATGTTTTCTTGAAACAATAAATTTCTATAGAGATTAGGATTTAAATTGCAATCTATGACAAGTTTCCATTTTACAATATTCTTAAAGAATCAAAGAATTATCCAGCAAATCAGGCTAATATGAATGAGCCTGGTATAGGTGTAAAAGTCTAACTGGGATCTCTTTTGAAGAGTACAGGTGACAGTCTGATTGCTGATGTTTGGGTCTGTTTTGGCTACTCACAGCTGGTGAGGCTTTTATAAGAACAGAGTGCAAATCCTACTTCAACCTCATTTCATTGCCTTTTGCATGGTTTTTGGTCTTGGTGACCCTGTGAGTGCAGGTACCACTTAAAAGCACCCAGTCCACACTGTAAAGTGGTTGGTATTTGGAAGGGCATCCAGCTGTAAAAACCTTGTCAAAACTGACCTCGCCTGTTCTTGTGCCACGTAAAAACCACTAAGTCCACTCAGCTGGTGTTAGGAAGGGCATCCGGCTGTAAAACT
>NC_142937.1:26956787-26974287 GCF_046866305.1 Octopus bimaculoides
ATAATAAATGAATGGAAACGGAACTGGTGTGTGTGTTAAATATTAGGGTATTAAGGCAGTATGGCTCTCCCCAGACACACCAAAATTTGTTTCAATACACGAATTCACATAACGAATCTTGCAAACCAGATACAAAAAACAAAGTAAAAATATATATATATATATATGGCCGGTGCCAGTTCTACCTGACTGGTGCCTGTGCCACTGGCATATAAAAAGCACCATTTGAGCGAGGTCGATGCCTGTGCTGCCTGACTGGCACCCGTGCCAGTGGCACATAAAAAAGCACTCACTATGCCCTTGGAGTGGTTGGTGTTAGGAAGTGAATCCAGCTGTAGAAACCTTGCCAAATCAGATTGGAGCCTGGTGCAGTTACCTGGCTTGCCAGTCCTCAGTTAAACTGTCCAACCCATGCCAGCAGGGAAAGCAGACATTAAACAATGATGATGATGATGATGATGATGATGATGATATATATATATATATACATATATATATATATATATATATATATATATATATATATATATATATATATATATAACAATTTAGCTAGGTGTTAAATAAACACCTAAGGGATATTAAATATCCATAGAATTTACTGGGTTTTTTTCCAAAAGCATTAACAGTTATAAAAATTTCCAATTACTATTTTTCACGAAATATTTAAGAAGATATGGCGATCTGATGAAGACACATTACAAACCTGTTTGGGATTTTGTTATTCTTGAAAATCTTGGTTTTATTAACGAAGTGGAAACTGTTCTAAATTATGAGATGTGTCAATTGTTTGTATAATATAATTAAATTGAATTAAATCTATCGTTTAATGATTAAATTATATAATTGTTCAATTCATTGGTTTGGTTTCCTTCTTCTTATATATATATATATATATATATATATATATATATATATATATATATATATATATATATATATATATTTCTATATACTTCATTTAAAAGCAGCAGAAATATAACAAAAGACTGTTACTCAGAGTTTCTACCTCTGGTATTTGAGTACTCTTTTTTCCACCTTGTTGCACATTTTATGTGCTTACTCCGGTAAATATATATATATATATATATATATATATATATATATTTAACTGCGTGGTGTCTGTGTATCTATGAAGTTCTTTGTGTTCTCTGAAGTCTTGACATCCAGTGTTATTTTGTTTACATTCCTGTAACTTACCGATTCCGTAAAAAAAAAAAAGGAAAATTAGATCAAATAAGTTCCCATCTTTTAAAAACTAAAGTACAGGACCCTATTTGAGTGAAAAAAAAACCCTTTGAATGGGTGCTCCAGCATGGCTGTAGTTCAATAAAGAATAAGTAGAATTTTAAAGAAATCCCTTGTGTAACTCATTGCGTATTTTGCCCAACAAATTATTTTCAAAACGTAATTATCAGTTAAAGATTTATCACATGGTTGAAAAGTGATCAAACCCAACTAATTAATATGCATTAACGAGATATTTTAAGTTCCATACGGAGAACACTCGTCAAACCCAATATGCTGATTACTTGTGCTAAACACTATCTTTTGGAGCAACAACAGTTAGTTTGATATCTAATTAAATATTGGAGATAATTAATTATTTATTGAAATCTCAAGTATGCAAATTAGACAGAAAGATTTTTCTGAAATTTTTAACTTGGTTACATTCTTCAATGAACCTTTTTTAACTTTTACCAGTCATTAGACTGTGGCCATGCTGGGGCACCACCTGGCGGAATTTTTAGTTGAATAAATCAACCCCAGTGTTTATTTATTTTTTTCAAGCTTGGCACTTATTCTATTGGTCTCTTTTGCCAAAGCACTTAGTTACATGAGCACAAACAAACTAACACCGGTTGTCAATCGGTGGTAGGGTACAATACAAGCAAATATGATGGGCTTCTTTCAGTTTCTGTCTACCAAATCCACTTACAAGGTTTTTATTCAGGAGGCTATAATAAAAGACACTTATTCAAAGTGCTACACAGTGGACTGAACCTGGAACCATGTGGTTGGGAAGTAAGATTCTTACCACACAGCCATGCCTGAGCTTGTCATTTGCTTTACCAGATTTAAAATTTTCAACCAGGTTAGATCTTTCAGTAAACATCTTATGTCTCATTGAATATAGACTATCTTATTTTATCTGCCAATAAGAACCCCTGTTTTCTTTAAAATATACACAATGTGTAAAATGTATATGTACATATATATTAAGGTAGACATTAAACAAAGATGATGATGATGATGATGATATATATATATATATATATATATATATATATATATATATATATATATATATAAACATACATACATACATATATGCGTGTTTGAAAAGGTTAAACAAAAGCATTCACACATTAGGAAAAAACATCTTTTCAAAAAAGTTTACTAACATCATGATAAAAAATTTCATAGCATTTACACTTTAAAACTGAAGTAAATAATTCTCATAGACTTTCAAATAAATATATATATGGATATATACAGAGTGTGGTGACTATATTGTCGTCTAAATTATGTAAAGATGAAAATAACACTAACATCTCATTTTAACAGATACATTTACCAAAATTACATAAAAATAACTTGAAATACTAAAGAGTAAATTTATTCAATAAAATCGCCATTGGCTTCAACCATGGCCTCCAGATGACTTCGGAATCTTCTGCAACTCTTCTGGATGGTCTCCTTGTTTAAGTTGGTAAAAACTGCTATAATCCTTGCCTTTAGTTCATCCTTGGTGTTACAAGAAGTTTTGCTGGTCTCTCATTCTACTGCGCCCCACACATAATAATCAAGAGGGTTGCAGTCTGGGGAGTTAGGTGGCCAGATGTTAGGGGTGATGTGGTCGCAGAAATTGTCTGACAGCCATGACTGGGTTCTCCTGCTTGTGTGGCATGGTGCAGAGTCCTGTTGCTAGACATAGGGTTTTCCAACAGCCACCCTCTTGGCCCAGGGCAGCACTACCTCCTCTAGGCACTTGATGTAGACCTCTGTGTTGAGTCTAAGGCCATCTGGGAAGATAAATGGAGGCATAATGTCACCACCACTAGTGGTCACTTCAAACACCATGATGTTGATTGGATGTTTGATTTTTATCACTCTCAGTACATGTCCTCAGATTAACACCCAAACACTCTGAAATGTTTGCATTGGAGCTTCCTGCATGATTGCCAACCAGTACAGCATGTCATTTCTAAATTTCTGGCAGAGTGAATTGTGTCATCATGCTGTTTTTCTCACAGACGGTGCCCAACTGACCCTACCATAATGTGTAGTCAACAGAATCACAATATACATGCACGAAATTAAAAATATAAAAGGGCTACAATTTACCCATCGGACCCTGTATACATATACATACATGCACATATATATACATATACATATGTGTGTGTGTGTGTGTGTGTGTGTGTGTGTATCACATGATCATGTGATCAACCAGGCTATTGGATGGTGATATAGATCACTGATCAGAATGCGCTTTACATCATTTTTAGCTCTTTTGAATGATGCCACCCTACTGAGGTGGCAGGCCAACGTTCCTTCCTGATTAGAAAGTTAGTCCACCGTGGGTTAGCTCTTCGCAGCTGAGTGGACTGCTGCAACATGAAATGAAGTGTTTTGCTCAAGAATACAATGCACTGCTCAGTCTGGGAATTGAGCCTACAATCTAGTGCTGATGAGTGTAACACCCATAACCATTAGGCCATGCATTCACACACATACACACACACATGCATATATGTTTATATATATAATACACAAAACATACTGTGTAAAATATTTGTGATACATTTTCTTGACAGCCATCTTGTTTTTATTCTATGTTCCTCTCATTGTGCAGAAAATCTTCAGCACATCAGCAGAAAACTTGGACTTTGTAAATTTGAAATAAATGTTTGATTTTTCTAAAACCAAATAAAAATATAAGAAAAAGGAAATTTTAAACAAAATACACTGAAGTTTTGATTGATTCCAATTTGGTTGAATGAAGTTATTTTGGAAAGCTGGACACTTCCCAAGCAATTGTGAAATGGAATTTAAAGAATTTTATAGAATTTTCAGCTTGGTTATATTCTTTTGGTAAATTTATATGTTTTACCTGTTTGTGAAGAGAACCATCTTATTTTATCTTCTTGTAATAATCCTCTGCAGTTTCATTAAAATACACTTAATGTCTAAATACTGAGCTTATTTTTACCTGGCAGCCATTTTCTTCTTATTGGACAGGAAATAGAGAACCTGGACTTAATAAATATGAAATAAATGTTTAGTTTTTAATATTGGTCAACAAATAAAATAAAAAATGAAAATTTTCAAGCAAATACTAATTATCCATTCAAATTTCAAGTATACAAATTAGACAAAATAATTAAAAAAATTTTTAATAAATTTTCAGCTGGGCTCTATTCTTCAGTAAACCTGTTATGTTTTATAATGTTTTTGAACAGAATTATCTTATTTTATCTCTCTCTCAATGATAATAATAATAATAATAATAATAATAATAATAATAATAATAATAATAATAATAATAATAATAATAATAATGATAATGATAATAATAATGATGGTAATAATAATAATAATAATAATAATAATAATAATAATGATGATAATAATAATAATAATGATGATAATAATAATAATGATGGTAATAATAATAATAATAATAATAATAATAATAATAATAATAATAATAATTATGATATCCTTCACTCACCCTAGGATGCTGGGTGTGTCTTGTCGAGTGATTAACAAACATGCAGATTAAAAGTAAACAACAACAACAGCAACAACAACAACAACTGTAAACACTTTCAATACAGTAGAAATAAGAGTACCACAACAAACCACAGCACATACCCAAGGCACACTGAGCTGTGCTTGGTAGCATAGTGAAGAAAATAAGACTACTAAATAATAATAATAATAATATTAATAATAATAATAACAAAATACAAAGACCTGGAAATAGAGATAACGCAAAATACAAAGACCTGGAAATAGAGGTAACTCGAATGTGGAATCTAAAAACAGAAACAATTCCTATCATAGTAGGTGCCTTAGGTATAATAAAAAAAATATTCAGACAAATACATAACAAAAACACCAGGACTTACAAATATATATAACATACAGAAAATAGCACTACTGGGTACTGCACACATTCTACGCAAAACACTTTCAATACAGTAAACATAAGAGCACCACAGCAATCCACAGCACATACCCAAGGCGCACAGAGCTGCACTCGGTAGTGAAGTGAAAGCAGGTTATAAAAATAAAACTACTGAACAATGATAATAATAATAATAATAATAATAATAATATATAGATATATGTATGTATAATATAAATGATATATATATGCATATATACATATATATATATGTGCATACCTACATATATATGTATATATACATGCATATATAGGTACAGGAAGTAAAAAAAAAACGTTAACAAAATGAAAAACGAGAACATAAAAAAACAAAAACATGGAAAACGAATTTTTTTCAAACGACGAAAGAAACAAATAAAGAAACAAGACAGGCAACATAAAGAATAATCCCTTCATCAGTTGTCCCTTGTTTTATCAACTCTGCATTTCGAGTGCATATATGACTGTCTGGTTAAGAAGTTTGCCTCCCACCTGTGTGGCACGTTGGGCAAATATATTCCACTATAGTCCTGGGAAAACCAAAGCCTTGTGAATGGATTTGATTGAGGGAAACTGAAAGAAACCCCCCCAAAAAAAAAAAAAAAAAATATATATATATATAGATGTAAGTCTCTCTCTCTCTCTCTCTCTCTCTATATATATATATATATACATGTACATATGAATGTGAGTGTGTGTATATTTGTGTCTCCATTTTTTGACATCATGTGATAGTTGTAAATGAACATCCCTGTCATACAAGTGGTGTCATTCATTTCCGATTGTGTGCAAAAACATGTCTGGCCATGGGGAAAATTTACCTTGCTTGGAAACAGGTGAGTGTTGGTGATAGGAAAGGCATCCAGCCATAGAAAATCTGCCTCAATAAACCCCGTTTGTCCCTTGCAAACATGGAAGAGTGAACATTTATAGAATGATGATAGAATTTTTTTTTAAATGGAAATTACAGGAAAAAAACAAAACAAAAATCATGTCATTATAACTCACCAAAAACATGATAGTGCAGACAAATGAAGTAAAATCTAAAAGAAAAAAATATATGAAAAAATTTGCAGAAATCTGAAAAGAGAAGAGTGGCCAAGATTAGTATTATTAATAATTAGAAATTTTATTTTGATGATAATTAAATATGCAAGAATATAAAAAAACATATATAGGTTTTTTTTAAAAAAATCAATAATTGCAGAATTAAGTCAGCAAGTGGGAGATGAGAACGCTGATGAAAATTGATAGGATGAAGAATGAGTTATCTGTAATCTCAGAAGTTTAAGAAAATCAGAATTTATTTGCAGCTAATAAGACAGGACTATATTTGAAAGTTGTGGAACAATTCAAAGAAAATATGGTGTTGCTAAAGGGAGAGGATTAAAATGGTAAATAGTGGTGAAGTTTCAAGAAAGATGAAGAGACGGAGAGAATAAAAATAACATAATCAAATACACAAAAAATAACATAGATAAAAAAAAGATAAAGTATTGAAGCAGAATGGAAGTTATTTGTCAGACAATTAATCCAAAGAGATGCGGGTATGGCTGTATGGTTTAGAAGTTTGCTCCCAGATCATGTGGTTCCAGGTTCAATTGCACTGCATGGCAACTTGGGCAAGTGTCTTCTACTATAATCCCAGCTGGTTAACCAATGCCTTTTCCATGCTGGCATGGCGGTGGATTTGGTAAACAGAAACTGTGTAAAAATCTGTCGTTTTTACACACACACACACACATACACACACAAAACAAGGAGGGGTTAATAAGGGATGTTAATCTAGGTGAAATACTTCTTTATTTCAGGTGTTAAAATGATGATGATGATGATAATGAAATATATAAAAATAGTTATTTTGCCCATTGTCAGCCGCCTCCTCCTCCTCCTGTTATTATTATCATTATTATTATTAATATTATTATTATTATTATTATTATTATTCAGTAGTTTTATTTTTATAACGTGCTTTCACTTCACTACCGAGCGCAGCTCTGTGCGCCTTGGGTATGTGCTGTGGTTTGCTGTGGTGCTCTTATGTTTACTGTATTGAAAGTGTTTTGCGTAGGATGTGTGCAGTACCCAGTAGTGCAATTTTCTGTATGTTATATATATTTGTAAGTCCTGCTATTTTTGTTATGTATTTGTCTGAATATTTTTTTATTATACCTAAGGCACCTACTATGATAGGAATTGTTTCTGTTTTTAGATTCCACATTCGAGTTATCTCTATTTCCAGGTCTTTGTATTTTGAAAGTTTTTCCATTTCTTTTAGAGAAACGTTGTCATCTGCTGGTATTGATACGTCAATTAGAAAGCATTTTTTTTCTTCATGATCTTTGACAACTATATCTGGTCTATTTGCCTTAATTTCTCTATCTGTGTGTATTGGCATATCCCAGAGTATGGTTGCTTTCTCGTTTTCTGTGACCTTTTCTGGCGTGTGTTTATACCATCTTTTTTCTGTTGTTATTCCATAATGTTGGCATAGTTTCCAGTGTATATAGGTCCCAGCTCTGTCGTGTCTGTGGATATATTCCTTCTTAGCCAGGACTGGGCAGCCAGAGATAATATGATTTATTGTTTCTTGTCGATCTCCACATATTCTACAGTTACTTGTTATATTTCTTTTCATTATGTGTTTTTGGTAATTTCTGGTGGGGAGGCTTTGGTCTTGTGCAGCAATTAAAAATCCTTCAGTCTCTGCTTTGAGTCCTGAGCTTCTCAGCCATTGCTGGGATTTTTCTCTGTCTATTTCTTTCGCATTTAGTTTAGCCCAGTATTTACCATGTAGGGGCTTTTCTTGCCATCGTTTTATCATGGTCCGTTGCTGTTCTAGTTTTAGTTTGGATTTCATTTGTTTTATAGCTTTTGTTGTTTCTTCTTCTTCTTCTTCGTATTTGTTGGGTAGATTGATTTCTTGTTTGTATTTGTCAGCTTCCTTAAATACTGAAAACAGTTTTTTGTTTTGCTCGTGTTTTGTGGCTATTTGTATTAGTTTCCCTTGCTTCTGGAGTAGGTATTGTTGCAGTCCTATAGTGGTTATTTTATAATAGTTTTCTAGCTGTATAAGACCCCTGCCACCTTCTGTGCGTTGTATATATAGCCTTTCTATGTCAGATTTTGGGTGGTGCATCCTATATCCTGTCATTATTTTTCTTGTTTTCCTGTCTATTTTACATAGTTCGTTTAGTGTCCAGTTAAGGATGTTGTAGCTGTAGCTTATAACTGGGACAGCTAAAGTGTTGATACCCATTATCTTGTTTTTAGCATTGAGCTCTGTTTTTAGTATTGATCTAACTCGTCTATAGTAATCTTTCTTTATTTTTTCTTTCATTTGTGTATGTTGTATCCTATCTAGTTCATTGACTCCTAAATACTTATATGGTTGGCTTTCGTCTAGTTCTCTTATTTCATTGGCTTTATCTAGTGTTATATTGCTACTTTTAACTAATTTTCCTCTTTTCAGGGTTGCTTTGGCACATTTTTCTAATCCGAATTTCATTTCTATTTCCTTGGTAAAGCCGTGTACTGTCTGTAGTTTATTATTATTATTATTATTTTTATTATTATTATTATTATTATTATTATTATTATTATTATTATTATTATTATTATTATTATTATTATCTAACACCTGTTTTTTTATGCTGGCATAGGTTGGACAGTTTGACAAGATCCAACACGTTGCTACAGAGCTGTGTTAACCACTGATGTCAGCATTGGCATGGATTCTATGGCTGGATGCCTTTCCAAATGCCAACCACTTCACAGTGTGTATTGAGTGCATTTTTCATGTTACTGGGCCTGATTTTGTGGGAAAATCTTGTGGGATGATTAGTACTGTTTTGATTTTTAGGACCCAATTGGCTGGTTATTTGGTTTCCATAACATATTCATGATTGAGGTCACAATATTTCCCCTAAGCATGGTGCCAGTCTGTCATAGAAGAACTCCTGTTACAACTGAGAGAATTGGAACAATATGAATTGAAGTCTGTTTAGACATAAACAATATGAAAGATCACTATAGGGATCCCTTGTATGCTAAAAATAGATGTCAAACCATACAGAATTAAGTGCTATGTTTCTTTCTTTTCATTTGTCTATCTCATAAACATCTAGCGTGTCACTAGCTTGAGAACACAGATCTAGTGTTAAGACGGTTTGACATCTATTTTTAGCATACAAGGGATCCACATAGTGGTCTCTTGTAGTCTTTTATTCTTTTACTTGTTTCAGTCATTTGACTGTGGCCATGTTGGAGCACCACCTTTTTTTCGTCGAGCAAATCCATCCAGGACTTATTCTTTGTAAGCCTAGTACTTATTCTATCAGTCTCTTTTTGCCAGACCGCGAGGTTACGAGGACGTAAACACACCAGTATCACATGTCAAGCGATGTTGAGGAGACAAACACAGACACATAAACACACACACACACACACACACATACACACACACACACACACACACACACAGAGAAACATACACACATATATATACATACATACATACGATGGGCTTCTTTCAGTTTCCGTCTACCAAATCCACTCACAAGGCTTTGGTTGGCCCGAGGCTATAGTAGAAGACACTTGCCCAAGGTGCCACACAGTGGGACGGAACCCGGAACCATGTGGTTGGTAAACAAGCTACTTACCACACAGCCACACCTGCACCTATGTATTGTTTATATTTAAATAGAATTCACGGTCCTCAGACGTTTTTAAGTATGATGACCACTGGTTGAAATTGATATTATTTAATAATATTATTTAATAATATTAATTGCTGTTCTTATTAATCAATTGAAGTATTTCGCTCAAAAGCACAATGTACTGCCCAGTACTGGAATTGAAATCCTGATTGTGAGATTGTGAATGCAACACACTAACCACAAATCCAAACACCTTCACAGGATAATTAATTTAGGGATAAAATAAATGAAGAGAAAGAGCTAAAAAAAAAAGGGGGCTGAGGTTTAATTGAACTGTGAGAAGCATAGGTGTGTGGGAGGTGGTTCTATTATAAGATGGCTAAATTTAAAAGCCTTGGGCTTAAAGCAATGAATAATAATGAAAAGGCTTCACATTCTCATGTTGCATAAATAACTAACTCTGAGGTGTCTGATAAGGTTATTGAAAAACTCCATAATCCTAGCTCCAATTCTGTAATCTCTGATGAAAATAATGGATTCATCATCATTATCATCAACACCTACACCACCACTATTCTCGCCCCCACAATCATCATCATCACCACCACCATCATTCTCAGCTCCCACCACTATCATCATCATAATCGTCATCATCACCACCACTATCACCACCACCATCATTCTCAGCCCCCACCACTATCATCATCATCATCATCATCCTCACCACCACCACCATTCTCACCCCCATCATCGTCATCATCATTGGCATCGTTGTCATCATCCTCACCACCACCACCACCACCACCATTTAATGCCAATGGTCCATGCTGACAGGAATTGGAGGGGAGATTCAATTCCAAAAAGTGTTCTTAACATCCTGAAATAAGGGTACAGAATTGAGCCTCAGGAGAGTTCGGTCAGTATCTGCTGAGATGGAGGGGTCTCATTGAACAAGAAGGTGAGAGATGGATGGACCCTACAGGGAAGTAAGTGTGAAGCACTGTCAGAAGTTTGGCTCATAGTAAGGGCCCCAAAATTTGTTTTATAAAAAATTCTAAACAAAAGAGAACATTGGTCAATTATTGCTAACCCAAAGATAAAATTCATAAAGCATATAGGTAGTGCCCTAGCATATAAGGTAGTGCCTCAGCATGGAAGGGGGTACCCCAACATGGAAGGTGGTACCCCTAGCATGGAAAGGGATACCCCAACTAGGAAGGGGATACCTCAACATGGAAGGGGGTACCTCAACATGGAAGAGGGTACCTCAACATGGAAGGGGGTACCTCAACATGGAAGGGAGTACCTCAACATGGAAGGGAGTACTCCAGCATATAAGGTGGTACCCTGGCATGGAAGATGGTACACCAGCATGGAAAGTAGTGCCCCAGCATGGCCACTGTGACTAAAACAAGCACAAGAAAAAAATATATATATTTTACGGTGGCGACATTTATCAACTTCAGTACTTTGTCTGAGGTGAATAAAAGAACTTAGGAATGGTTACTGACTGTTAGGAAATGATTGTACAAATCGTAAATATAATTCCACATAGATATTAATGGGTATGTGTGATGTGAAACTACAGTAAAACTGAAAATAAATAGATATAAATACATGAACGAAATCAAAGTAAAAGGCTGTGCATTATTAGGATGGCTGTAGTTCTATAAATCAGGAACTTCAACTGGAAATCGTATGTAAATAACTGACACAAACATGAAAATGTTGTATAATAAGATACGCAAATATGTAGGAGACAGAACAGTGAAGAAATTTATCATTCAGTTTGTTATACCAGAAATGGAAGGAAAACTGCGTAAAAAGAGAGAAAAAAGAAAATGTTTTAAGCACCTGATTGCTATGACAGTAAATGAAAAAAATATAATTGCAGATAGAGGAGAAGAGACCAAACAGAATTCATCTTGAATCTTGAAAGATTCCAGAATAGTTGCAGACTAATGGCAATCAAACAATTAGAAGGGAACAAAATGTAGTTACAGGAATTAGGTTATGACAAAATATATTAGAGGAGAAAATGGCTGCCGAAGGTAGGAAGGGAGGTAACAAAGTCATTCCTTATTTAAGATTAATGCGGTTTCCACTGATGAACAAATACCAAACAATTAAGTGCTTTCAGAACGAGAAAACCTCAACACTTCCTTACCTTTTCTGTGGATGGACAGAAGAGATGAAGAATTGCAAAAGAACATGGAAATAATGTGAAGAAAAATATCTTTGAATTGGGATGTAAAAGATACAGAATGTGCTGCAGAAGCAGAAAGATTGGTTTGTATCAAGGATTGGCAATGTCTAAGAGAACTGGCTGATGTGATTAAGTTCCACTTGAAAATCAATAAATCCAAGAATTAGGGAATGGACTCTTAATCCAAATGCCATTCAGAATTATATAACGTTGATTCATGTTGGTCTGGTTCAAAAGTAGGAACATTCGAATACAGTAAATAAAAAAATATGTTTGATTTACTAAAGTATTATATGTTATACGAATGGGTAACTTTGGAAGTATTTGTTTGCCCTCATGGGTAACATCAAGAGATATAACATTGCTCTGTAAAGTGGTTGACATTAGGAAAAGCATCAAACCATAGAAACTATGCCAAAATAGACAATGGGGCTTGTGCAGTCCTCTGGCTTGCCAGAAGACTCATGTCAAAAATCCTCTAACCGATGCCAACATGGAAGACAGACATTGAATGATAAGCAATGTGGCTGATGCTGGTGTTGCGTAACTGGCACCTGTACTGGTGGCACATAGAAAGCACCTTTCCAGTACTGGGCCTCATGGGGACAACGACAAATGACCAAGACCTTTGGCAAAATGCTGTGCTTTAGAAGAAGAGCTGTCAAGCCAAGTGAAATCGTAGTTGTGGCAGATGCTGGTGTCATGCAAATGACACCGGAGCTGGTGGCACACAAAAGCATCCGTTATACTCTCAGCGTAGTTGCTGTTTGGAAAGAAGTCCATGCCAAATCAGACTGGAATCTGGTGCAGCCCTCAGCTTACCAGCCCCGGTCAAACCATCTGACCCACGCCAGCATGGACAACAGATGTTAAACGATGATGCTAATGATGACGATGATTATGATGATGATGATGATGATGATAATGGTTTATGAATTATAACCCAACAATAATTATAATTAAACTTTTATCAAAATTTTTGGTGTTTATGCAAAATGATGAAATTAAATCCAATTTTCAAAGGGAAAATACTTATTGCCTTAAAATAAAATAAAATAAATAATATTCAAAATAAAAAGGAAGGAAAAATAAAATTAATCTCCATGTTCATTTTATATTATGGAAGTTCACATGCAAAATACCCCCCCCCTCTCACTCTAATTATGTGTGATTGTATATATATATATATATATATATATATATATATATATATATATATATATATATATATATATATATATATATATATATATATATATATATATATATATGTGCATGTATATATATATGTGTGTGTGTATGTATATATATGTATATATATATATATATATATATATATATATATATATACATTTACTTATAAATATACATACATGTATATACGTATATATTATATATGTATATATGTACGTAAATGTTTGTGTGTGTATATATGTACATATATGTGCATATACATACATACACACACACACACACACACACGCATATATACATATATATATATATATATATATATATATATATATATGTATATACACACACACATGTGTTTATAGATATATACACATACATAAAAATGTTTGTACATATATATATATATATATATATATATATATATATATATATGGGTACACATGTATATACATGTGTGTTTGTGTATGTGTGTGTATTCCTGTATGCATATATATATATGTATATACATACATATATATATATATATATATATATATACATACATGCATACAAACACACACACACGCTCTCTTCCTCTGACTATCATACTTTCTCCTTCGATGAGTATGTGTGTGTGTGTGTATGTGTGTTTGTGTCATTGTGTCTGTATGTTGCCCTTCCCCAAGAATGCTTGACGATTGGTGTTGGTTTGTTTATGTCACCATAACTTAGTGTTTAGCAAAAGAGACTGATAGAATAATTACCAAGCTTAAAAAAATAAGTACTGGGGTCCATTCATTCACCTAAAAATCTTCAATGCACTGCCCCAGCATGGTTGCAGTATAAGGATTAAAATAAGCAAAAGAAAAAGTGAAAAATAAACTTTGTTGGGATGTGACATGAAATTTCAATGGGTTTAAAGAATTCTCAAGTCATGCTAAGAACACCTTTCATAGGAAAGTTAATTTGCTACATAGAAAACCGTTCTGTGAAGACTGATTTGAACTGTTACACACTTACCTGATAAATATATGACAAAGAGTATTCGGTGCAAAATATTAACAAATAAATGTCACAGGAGCCATCAGTGAAACATGGTTGTAGGTTTCTATGACTACTAAATTACTTTTAATTGTTACTCAGATGAATGCAAGTGGAAACATATTGTGCATTAAAGAAGAATAAGGTAAGAACTAGCTTTCATACTGTGTGGCTGGACAACTGTGGTATTGATCATTATTTGAAAGCTGTGCATGGAAAGGATAAAAGGTGAAAGCAGCTGAAGTCAAGGTGTTCACTGAAAGATAGATACGTTTCTAAGTCGAACGATGGCTATAAATATTTGTCGATTTAACAATATAATGATTTCTGGCATTGGCATAAAGCCACAGTTGTGAAAGAGTAAAAAGCTTTTATGGAATACTTACATAGTTTGATCAAATTTGAGCAGCAAAAGAGTGAAATATGTAAGTTAATGGTCTGGATGGTTTGGTGTCAGATACAAAGTAGAATGCTGTTAGGAAAACAAAAACAAAAAGAAAAAAAAGAGAAAAGAGACAGAGGCATGGCTGTATGGTTATGACGCTGGCCTTGCAACCAGAGGCTTTTAGGTTCAGTTCCACTGCATGGCAACTTAGTACAAGTATCTTGTACTAAAGCTCTTAGTTGACTAGTGCCTTCCGAGTGAATTTCGTTGATGGAAGCTGTGTGGAAGCCAATCATATATATGGATATGAGCATGAGCATGCGTGTGAGTGTGTATGCACATGTATATGTGCACGTATGTGTGTATGTGTGTGTGTGTGTATGCATGTATATACATATATGTGTGTGTGTATATACAGGGTGTTTAAAAAAATTTGATATCATTTTGCAATGTAATAACTTTTCCAGTTCTTGTTCAAATGATTTCAAATTTTAACAGCAAGTATAGAAACAGGTCAAAATTGTATGTTTAATGTTCGATATATTTATCTTTTCAGGTATAGAAATGGCATTCACTGAAAGAGAAAAGGCATTTTGTGTGTTAGAGTACGCTCAAACACAGTCGAACAAGACTGTAGAGCATGCATTTGTGAGAGAAGTCTCTAAAAAGTCACCAACGGCAATGCAGATTCGGACATGGCACAAAAAACTCAAAGAGGAACGCTGTCTGTGTAGGGCAAAAGGATCTGGATGACCACTAACATTGGAAGAGACTCTTGCGAAACCCCAAGAAGTCCATAAGAAATCTGGAACAGGTCTGGAAACCCAGATTTCTCCAATGACACTTTGGCATGTCCTGAGGAAATGTTTTCTAATGAAACCCTACAAGCTGCAGCTTGTTCAGGCCATAATGGCAGATGACAAGTGAAAGCGCAAACAATTCTGTGTTGATATGCACAAGAAACTTGAAGAAGCCAAGTTCGAAGAAGTTATGTTTTCAGTGATGAGGCCACATTTCATGTGAATGGCAAAGTCAATAAGCATAATGTTCGCATTTGGGGCGAAGAAACACCCCATGCCACTGTTGAGCATGAGAGGGACTCACCAAAAGTCAATGTGTTCTGCGCCATCTCCAGGAATCATCTGCATGGCCCGGTTTTCTTTGAGGGAAATGTGACCAGCGATGTTTATCTGCAAATGTTTCAGAACTGGCTAATGGATGAGCTCATTGCAAATGACCATGAAGACTTCATTTTTCAACAGGACAGGGCTCCACCTCACTGGAATCTCACTCTATGGGCTTCTCTCAATGACAATCCACAAGGGAGATGGATCGGACGTGCTGGTGATGAAGACAATGTGCTGTTGAAATGGCTGCCACGTTCACCTGACCTGAACCTTGCAATTTTTTTCTCTGGGGCTATGTGAAGGGCCTGGACTATGTCCCCACTCTTCCTGCAAATCTAGAGGAAGTCGAGCAGAGAATCACTACCGCACTGGAGACTGTTACCCAAGACATGCTGCAGTATGTTTGGGTGGAGTTGGACTACTGACTTGATGTGTGCTGATGGATACAGTGATGCACTGTTATAGTGCATGCCACCCCACTTCATGCTACTACTACCATTTCGATAGGGATATCTTTAATAAAGCAGTTGTCTATTATAATGGTGCACTATTCAGGAGTGGCTTTAGTGAAACACTGCTTGATCGAGATAAAACCTCACCAATCACACAATATAATAGGTCCAGAAATGAGAAGGTGAATTAGTTTAATCCACTTCATAACCTTGATGTCAGGACAAACTATCTTCTTAAATCAATTACTACAAATGCAAACATGCCCCACACAATTGACAATTGTAACTATAGCAATTCATATGCTTGCCTACTCAGTGGGGGATACTGTATCTCCACACAAATCACATACTAAGCAGCCACAACTCTGGGTGGCATTCAAAAGAATTTAAATCAGACTAACTGAAAACACTTTTAAGTGTTGCTTCTATTGACATCTCTACTCATTTGGACCAAAGAATAGGGAAATTCTAAGTGTCTGCCATAATTTATCTGAAATCTCAAAACAAGGGATTAGCATGTACCACAATAAAATAGAACATTATTGGTTGGACTAACCCACTCTATAACAATTCAAAGAACTATAGACTTTGTTTTACTGCAAAGTTCCAGATTCAGAAGCAAGCCATTGCAGCTTTTATCCAGAGACCAGACATACAGTCCAGTTGCCCTACCAGAAGAAGTTCTTCATAGATATTTATGAATACCTGAATGCTGTGATTCATAGAAATTGGTTTCAACAAGCTTCATAGAGTTACTGAATAATAATCTTGGTCAGAACTATCTCCTCAACACCAAAGTAACACAAGAAGAGCAGTCTTGCAGCTAGCGATGAACCTGATCATGTGTGCATCCTTAACCAATGGTTATTGGTTATTTAGGCACAACCTCATAAACCCCAAGCACACATGTATGAAACTCTGAGTAGCAATGGACTGAATCACTGAATATTTTTTCCTATCAAACATAAACTCTGCTTTCTGTACCAAATGCTCTTTCTTTCAATTGTATACATAAACGTGTCTCTATATCTGTGTATGTGTGTGTAAGGGAGTGTATGTATGTGTATGTTTGTATATACGTATGCAAGTATAGTACCTGAGTTTGTAGGTATGTGTATATATTTATGTACGTTTGTGTGTGTGTATGTATTTATATGAATATCGGCAATTATTTATTTGATTGTCAGTTATAACTACTTGAAATGTAAAAAGAAAAAGAAAAGCGAAGAACAAACTCCCAAGAAACAAAATGAATCCACAAAAGAAAAAAAATAGCCATAAA
>NC_142937.1:26989287-27011787 GCF_046866305.1 Octopus bimaculoides
TATATATATATATATATATATATATATATATATGGCTCTAGGTTCTAAATGTGTGTGTGTGTGTATGTGTGTATATGTGTGTAGCTTTATTCTGTTCCATATTTCTCACATTAGACGCCGTTATTACTGAAGTTTTGCCTTAAATTCGTTTAGTCAATTGCATTAAACCTGACCCTTATGTTATTGACCTTACAAGGCGGGACGGCCAATTGTTCCTGGGCAAAATTTCATTTCCTAACCAAATATCACATAGTATATTCTTAAATGCTCTACTCACTCTGGCACTTAACCAACTTTAATAGATACATACATACCACTGTGAGTGGAACAGTAAAAATATGCAAGACTTTTCTCAAGTTCCAAATGTGAATTTGTCTGTGATAACCACATCCCAAACATGGAGCCTTTTACCTTTGTTGGAAACTGGCTCCCTCCTCAGTGGAAGATTTAAAATAATTAAAAAATAGAAGTGACGTATATACATACATAAATAAGTGGCACAGAGAAGATTTGTGAGACATTCCAAAAATTTCTCTATTAAAAGTACTGGGAAGTCTTTTGACTCAAAACGTCTTGTTGCTTTGTTAGCAACCAGCTTGAAGTCTTTCAAGAAAAACCCACATAAAACTTAATGAAAAATCATATATACTGTGCATCAAGAGGTCAACCAACAAACCAATACAACCACATATTTACAAAACACCAGGAACTCTCTTAACTCAAGAGTCTTATTGCTTTCTTACAGTCATATATTTGTTTTGCAAGATTCTTGATGTGAATTCGTGTGTTGAAACAGATATTGTTGTATTTGGGGATGGCCATGTTGCCAGTCTAGCCAATAAAAACACACGCACTACATATTTGGTGTTCACTTAGTTCAGCTTTATTTTATATTAATTGTATTTTGGCCAGAGTTCTTTTGTCACACTTCTGTGACCTCATCAGTGATCCTTTGCTTTCTTCTTACCTTTTTGCCTTTTTTTCTTTAAAGAAGAAAGCAAAGGACCACTGATGAAGTCGCAGATGAAAGAACACTGGCTGAAATACGATTAATGTAAAATAAAGCTGAAGCAAATGAACACCATATATACAGTGCATGTGTTTTCAGTGGCTAAACTGGCAACATGACCCTCCCCAAATACAACAGTATCTTATTACTTTCTTTGTGACCAACTTGAAGTCTCTTAAGAGCTTTCGTAAATTTCAAATTAAAATCATACATACATACTGCATCTTCAACTAAACCACATATTTACAAACACCAGGAACTCTTTTAGCTTCTCAACTCAAAATGTTTTGTTATTTTGTTAGTTCTTCTTGAATTCTCTTAAGAAGAACTTACATAAAATTCAAAGCAAGAACATACATATGTACAAACATGGCAGGTGTCTACTCCATGGAGAGCTTGATCTCTTCTTGTACAAATAAGTACTCTTTCTTAGCACGGGATCTTCAATGACTTTTGAACCCTGAAAAGCATTTGAAGAGCTGATCACATATACTGTCTTGTTTCAGGATTCATTCCATTTTCCATTTGTTTATTCTGCGCCTTCAAGTACTGTGTTAATCATCAACATACATACATACATACATACACGCATGCATACATGCATACATACATACATAATACATACATACATACATAATATATACATACATACATAAATACATACATACAAGCACACATATATACATACATAAAAGTTACATAATTCATACATGCACTCACACATACATACATACATACATACATACATGCATATGTGCATGCATTATACACACGTACATACATGTATAAATACATACATACACACGTGCATGCATGCATACATACATACATACACACATACATGCGTGCATAAAAAACTCTCTCAATATATATGTTCCAATACAATTGTAGAATTAAAAACAATCATCATGGAGGCCTACATCTAGTACCTGGAGGAGGTAGTGCTTCCATGGGTCAAGAGGGTGGCTGTTGGAAGACCCTCTGTCTGGTAACAAGACTCTGCACCATGCCACACAAGCAGGAGAACTCAGCCATAATTGTCAGACAATATCTGCGACCACATCACCTCTAACATCAGGCCACCTGACACCCCAGAGTGCAACTCCCTTGATTATTATGTGTGGGGTGCAGTTGAGTGAGAGACCAACAAAACTCCTTGTAACACCAAAGATGAACTGAAGGCAAGGATTATGGCAGCATTCACAAACTTAAACAAGGAGACTATCCAGAAGAGTTGCAGGAGATTCTGAAGTCCTCTGGAGGCTGTGGTTTGAAGCCAATGGCGATTTTATTGAATTAAATTCACTCTTTTTATGTAATTTTGGTAAGCATATCTGTTAAAATGAGATGTCAGTGTTATTTTCATTTTTGCATAATTTAGACAACAGTTTATTCACTGCACCCTGTATATATATATATATATATATATATATATATATATATATGTATATGTATATAGATAGATGGACATAGAGACAAATAGAGGGATGAGGCATACAAGATAGATATTTGGATAGATGAATAACCTGACAGATAGATATATTGTTATCAATGTTGTTGTTGTTGTTGTTGTTGTTGTTGTTGTTGTTGTTGTTGTTGTTGGTGGTGGTGGTGGTGGTGGTGGTGGTGGAATTGATTTAATTAGAATGATAGATGGAAAGCTATTAAAGTAAAGAAACAGGTATGTATATAAATAGATAGAGAGATAAGAAGGATGTGTGTGCGTGTGTATGTGGGGGGTGTATGTGTTTGAAGTATAGGCATGTGTGTGCATGTGCATGCATGTGTGTATGTGTGTGTGTGTGTGTGTGTGTGTGTGTGTGTGTGTGTGTGTGTGTGTGTGTGTGTGTCTGTGAGAAACGTCAGCACCAGCAGCAATAATTCACGATTTCAGACACTTGAGAATAGCAAAATTCTTTAATATTTCTTCATGGTGTTCTCCTTATAAATCAGTTTTTCTTGACAGGCAAAGAAGAAGAAGAAGAAGAAGAAGAAGAAGAAGAAGCAGGAGAAGAAAAAGAAGAAGAAGAAGAAGAGGAAGAAGAAGCAGGAGAAGAAGAAGAAGAAGACGAAGCAGGAGAAGAAGAGGAAGAAGAAGAAGAAGAAGAAGGAAAAGAAGAAGAAGAAGAAGAAGAAATGGAAGAAGAAGAAGAAGAAGAAGAAGAAGAAGAAGAACAACAACAACAACAACAACAACAGCAATGACGACAACAGCAGCAGTAGCAGTATCAGCAACAACATCTTCATCATCATCATCATCAGCAGCAATAACAACAACAAGAGCAGCAGCAGCAGCAACGAATATAGAAAACCACAGCTAAAACAAGCGATGGTCCACTGCAGCCAGGCCAAAACTGGAAGCAGGCCTCATAGACGTCCAAAACTTCGTTTACATGAATCATCTCAAGCTGTCTCTCATCGCATGCAGTGTCCCTTCCAATCGGGTGGAGCCCCCTGGCTGTTAATCAGAAGCCACAGATGTCCATGTGTGATGTTGGAGTGGAGTGCTTTCAAACTGAATGCATGAAGAGAGGAGAAACTGCTGTCATCATCCCCCTGTAGCCATTGTTTGGGGGCCACTTTCAGTGCCCTCAATGCCACAAGATCTGTCTGTCTTGAATGAGTCTTCTCAGCTACCTCCACTCTCATGAGAAAGAATGTGCTGGAGCAGGTGGAGGATGAATGTCTTGGATCAAGGCTGTCATCACCTTTGTTGAAGTATAATAAGCAAGGAAATAGAACCAATTACAGTAACTCCAGTCTTTGACAGCTGTTATTACAAATAATGGTTTCAAGTTTAGGTACAGGGCCAGCAGATTTTAACAGGAGGATGAAGTCAGTAATGTCATCCCCAGTACATGACTGGTACTTATTTTGTTGACCCTGAAATGATGAAAGGAAAAATTGACCACAGTGGAATTTCAGCTCAACATAAAGATGCAAAAATGTTGCTATGTAATTTAGCCATCATGCTAATGTATTTCTGATTATCTTTCTATATCTCTCCCTTTAACTAACTTTTTAATCACATAATAACTATTACTTTCCCCTTTACCTCATGCTGGTAACATTTCTCTTTCCCTCTGTTTCTCTTGTTACAAATAATAAAGATTTAAAAATTTAATTGATGAAATCTACATCAGTTTTCAGACTTGTGCTTTAGCTTATAAGCTCCAGAAGGATGAAAAAGTAAAATCTACTTTATTGGGGTTTGATCTCAGAATGTTAACAAGAGACAGTATCAAAATACTTGAACCGTATTTTATTAAATGAGCAAAATAAATAGTGAGTAATGTAGGAGATAAATACAGGAGAAAAGAGGAGAAATCCAAAATGAATTTAAAGCTAACCATACGCCCTTCCTTAAACGTTTGAACACATTGTTACTGATATAAATCTGTCTTGCAGAATGCAAACAACTGGGATTCTTTGACAGGAATGAAACTAATACCAGGGGAATAAAAAAGGAAAACCAAAATTGCTGTGGAAGGAATACAAGAGCTGAAGGATAAAAATAAAGAAAAAAAAAATCAGGGGTGAGGAAAATACTTGAGTATTGTTTAACTCTCTGTTCCCATGAACTCAAAAATACTTAAAGAAAACAACATACGAATGAAAAAAAATTAACGGCCAGCTGTTTGCTAATAATAATAAACACACCCTTGTCTGTTTGTTGGTTTGTTTTTCTCATAAATCTAGAAGATACTGTTGAAACGAGCAGATGAAGGAATATATTATGAAATGTAGAGAAATAAAACGTATAGCTTAGTAGCAAGCCTTTAGCAGCGTGAAAGGAACAAGAAATATAAAATTGGTCTGAACCCTACTAAGTTACAGAATTTTGGTAGGGGAGGAAAAAATAAAATAGAGCTTAAACCAACGGAGATAAAAGCTCAAAGCGGCTGTAAAACAATTCAAGGTAAATACACGAAAAAATAAGGTCATATGAGATGGTAAATATCATTATTATTGAAAACAGTCTTGCAGACTGGTTGATTAAGGGAAAATAAAAATAGAATTACATCATGAATAAATAAGATTTGGTTACACAAACGAAAGGTGAATGTTTATTATATATTCCTAAAATAAAAACTTGTAGGTAGAAGTTGTTAATGAAAGTAAAAAACACTGAGAAATATGAAAGAGAAACATATGTATGTACCAGGAATGGTGGTTTGGCTTAGGAAGCTTGTATTACAGTTGCATACTTCTGGGTTCAATCCCCACTGGGAAAGTGCTGTTTGACTGAAATGTGAGGTTGGCAAATGTTGTGAAGATAAGAGTGGATTGATGGAAACTGTGTGGAAATCTGTCATTTAAGTATTTATTCATAATCCTCACTGGACTGATTCACTGGTAAATATTATTTATACACACAAACATCTACATACATACAAATGCATACATGCATACATACATATATATGTGAGTGTGTGTGCATGTATATATATATATATATATATATATATATAATAAAGATGAGTATCTGTGTGTGTATGTGTCTGTTGATTTATAGGGAGAATGGCTACAGCATCTACATAAAAGCTAAAAGTTAATTCTTGTGTAAAACTTTCCGAGAAAGACAATGGAAGTGGTCCTGAGTTTCTAGGTGTCCCCTTCGGAAGCTATGGGCCCTTTTCCAAAATATTGCGCATAGCCCAGTCCCCACCCTAAAAAATGACTGGTCTAAGGAAGATAACTAAATGAAAATTCTGAGAAACAAAAAACGGAAAATTATTCATGGTCTATTTTTCACGTTTTATAATGTTTGATCTTCAGTTGTCTCCTCCATTATTCCATGTGTAAAAAGAAATATGCTGCTTACAGAGATAGATTGTTACGATATATTCCTATTAAATTTATGTGTGCACTTTAATAGCATTATTATATTGTTTTTATTCATTTTATATTTATTGTCATCATCATCGTTGTTGTTTAACGTCTGCTTTCTGTGCTGGCATGGGTTGGATGGTGATTTTGACTGAGGGCTGGCAAGCCAGAAGGCTGCATCAGGCTCCAATCTGATCTGGCAAATTTTCTACATCTGGATGCTCTTCCTAACGCCAACCACTCTAAGAGTGTAGTGGGTGCTTTTACGTGCCACCAGTATGAGGGCCAGTCAGGCAGTAATGGCATCGACCTCGCTCAAAAAACAGAAAAATAAACAAGCTTTTGATTTTTTATAGATATTTCAAAATTATGATGCTATGATGCTAGGTGTTTCCATTATTTCATCCATCCCCTGTGTATATATATATATATATAAGCAATGTTAAATCTCTGAACGAGGTATTAACAGTAACTGCACTACAACATGAAGTATATTTGCCACTTAAATGCGGCTAAACCCTAAGGGTGGATGTTACTGTTGCTTTTAGCCCCAGGAGAACATCTCCTCCAGCTGGCTATTGACACACATCTGTGTCCTGTCTGTATTTGCAAAGGGAAGTTATCTTTCCCATCTTGATCTGTGATACGTACGGACTCGAGTTTCTGGGTATTTATATATATATATATATATATATATATATGTATGTATGTATAAAGAGAGACAGAGAGTGAGAGAGAGTGAGAGAGAGAGAGAGAGAGAGAGAGCTTTTTACTAATCAGTTATGTGAAGCACTGAGTAACAATTTGTGAAGTTTTGCAGGTTCAATAAAATACTACACACACACACACACACACACACACACACACACACAGACACACACATGTATACACATCTACATAAATATATATGTATAAAAATGTGTGTGTTTTGGGTGATTTGTCTCTTTACATTTGATTTATATCCTCTATTATACATACATACATATATATATATAAATAGATGTGTGTGCATATGTGTATAAGTATACATATATCTAACTACCTATCTATCTATCTATCTATCTATCTATATATATATATGTGGCCTGTGTGTTTTCTCGTCTACGTTTTGTTTGCAATGTCCTGTACCCAGATATGCACCTATACATACAGGTGGATGTTGGTATGCACATACCTGTACGTATATATGCATATACTCATTTACTATTTGTTTTTATATATATATATATATGTATATATATGTATGTACATATATATATATACATAAATATATACATATATATACATAATATATATATACACACACACACACACACACACATATATATATATATATATATATATATATATACACACATAAATACATACATATATATATATATATATATATATATATATATATATATATATATATATATATATACACATACATATATATATATATATATATATATATATATATATATATATATATATATATATATATATATATATATATATATATATATATATATATAGATTAACTGCAAAGAAGCTAACTTTTCTGGAGAAATTCTAGTCTCTGTTCTTATGAACATTCAAGTGTTTGTGTCTTGGAATATGATTTTTACTTTCTCTCTCC
Source organism: Octopus bimaculoides (assembly GCF_046866305.1). Lineage (NCBI taxonomy): Eukaryota > Metazoa > Mollusca > Cephalopoda > Octopoda > Octopodidae > Octopus > Octopus bimaculoides. The sequence continues at coordinate 26,996,748 of NC_142937.1, forward strand.
CTCTCTCTCTCTTTTTTTCACTATTTCACAAATTTTCGCAGCAAATCATTTTATTTTATTTTATTACCTCGTTAGTTCTTTTTACCATTCCACGTTCTTTGTTGGGTTGTTGCGTTGCCTTTTAGAATTCATTTCATCTCATTAGATTCTCCACATTTTGCTTAAACTGTCTTCTGTTCTTGCTTATCTTGTTTTGTTTCCAAAAATTTGTCTCAAAAGGCCTCTTTCGGTAAATACATCACAATATTTACTCATGTTTACTTAGCTTCTTGTGAAAATTTTCTTGTTTTATCAAAAAATATTATTTTATTTTATTATTATTATCATCATATTTTTACAGTCTCTAGCAATTTTCTGCAACATTCTGAGACTCCGTGTTCTTTAATGCTTTTTTTTATTACCATAATCATCTGAAAATTATATTCATTTAAGCTGTTGATATTTTTAGGATAGGAACATAATATATTTTTGCATATTGGTTCAGCCTGGAAGAAGGGGTTATGTCCATGGGTTTCGTAGACCCTCCAAGAACTCAAACTGATGCATTTAATGTTCTGCTAGGAATCTTGTTTGAGATCTTTTAGTTTTTATCTTTTACTTGTCTCAGACTTCGATGGCGACCATGCTGGGGCACCACCTTAAAAAATTGTTTTAGTTAAATGAATTTACCTCAGCACTTTTTAAAGCTTAGTCAGTCTTTATATATACATACATATATCTATCTATCTATCTATCTATCTATCTATCTATCTATCTATCTATCTATATATATATATATATATATATATACATATATATATATATATATATATATATATATATATATATATATATATATATATATATATATATATATATATATATATATATATATATATATATATATATATATATATATATATATATATATATATATATATACACCTGCTAGGGTGTGGCACTTTTTCACACAGTTATCCTCATCCATTTTTCGTGATGTCCTGTACCCATATATGCACGTATGTATACATATAGATGTAGGTATGTACATATATGTATGGATATATGCATATATTATATGTTATTTATGTTATTAAGTGATCGAACGCCACGCACTGTCTCCAAGTAAGTTTTATCTTAATATTTTTACTGTGCACTCTACTACTATTACTATCACTTCCCTGTCTACCTCTCTCCCTCTCTTGTTCTTCATCCTTTCTTTTATTCTCTCCCAACCCTCCCCTATTCTTCTCTTCCTTTCACTGTTCCAACAAAGTCGCATATTGTCCTTGCCTTCAAAACGTGGAGTAGATGGAACAGGGACAACTGAAGAAGGGAAATATTCATCATGTTGCATGTCTCGTTTCTCTGTTTTTTTCGTTGTTCGAAAAAAAGTTCGTTTTCTGTTTTCGTCTTCATGTTTTCGTTTCTCATTGTGTTTAACGTTTTTTGTGATGTCCTGTACCCATATATGCATGTATGTATACATATAGATGTAGGTATGTACATATATGTATGGATATATGCATATATTTATATATTATTTATGTTATTATATATATATATATATATATATATATATATATATATATATAGATATGCAGGGCAGGGAATCGTCAATTAGTAATAAAATTAATAATTAACAATTTTGCCGGGTAGCTCAGTATGAAAAAACCTTTTCGGTAAAAAACATTTATAATCATAAATATATAGGGATTGACAGTAACCTGCTTCTCCAACATACTGAGAATTCAGAAATAGCAGTCAAAGAACTACTGATTTCAAAACTACAAAATTATTACTCCAGATTGATAGCGATATTTTTGATACACACAGAACAAAAAACAGTAGAGAAGAGTAAAAAAACCCACCTGCCTTTAGTTAATTTAGTACGATCGTTTCACAGTTAAGAGTAAAGAATACTCTATTCTGATCTTCAGCTAAATATTCTAATAAATTTGTTAATGTCTAAATAACTCACGTTAATTTTGACCATGTGAACATCAATACCACGTGAGGAAGACGTTAAGAAATTTATCGGCCAGTGAGTTCAAAATCCCTCGCCCTAATGTGTGTGTATATATATATATATATATATATATATATATATATATATACACACACACATATGTACATATATACACAAGTGTTATTTTCTCTAAATTATGTTAATGTCATGGCACAGTTATGAGAATTTCGCCCAGCAAACTATTTGAAACCTAGGTATAACCGTAAAAAAATAAGAAGGTAAAAGATTTTATTTTTCATTCCCCTTTGAAATTGCTCTTAAATGCGGTTTTAGTCATTTTGACTGCTTCTTCTAGCATGTAAAATTACCTGTGAAAGGTAGTTTCTCTTGTGTTTAAATGTACACTATTTTATATTGAGTATATATATATATATATATATATATATATATATATATATATATATATATATATACGTATATGTATATGTATATGTATACATATATATATATATATTAATATTTTCTATATATGTTGTCAAAGAATCAATGAGGCAGTAAAAAAAAAACAAAAGCACTTGCATATATAAATATAATACTGAAAATTGATAAGATGAAATTTCTAGGAGGTTAAAGCCATCTGTGAAGATGAAAGAAAATATAATTCTTGAAATTTCTATCAACTTTAAACAGTTTATTCCTCTGATTTGAGTCCATCGAACAACTATAGATAGCTTTGACGTTGATATACACAACACGATTGCAACACAGAGACTATATGAATGGTGTCTTGAAATAGAATTCTTGAAATATAATTTTCCATTGAATCAAAGAGATTCTTAAATATAGAAGTTATTCAGACATGAACAGAATAAATTTGGTGAAAATAAAATGGTTAAAATGAACATTTAATTATCTCCTTGACAAATGCTTGTGACAGTGGTGGTGATGGTGGTGGTGGTGGTGGTGGTGGATCTCCATTGTTTGATGAGGAGTCATATGTTTTATGTACTGAATTATCTGCCCCTGAATTAACATATAAATAGCTGAATATTCCACGGTCATAGCTACCCAGAACATGACACAGTGACAGGGCTGGTGCCTTTTGTATACCATATACAATCTACTCAGCAGGCTTCTGTAGGAGTCTAAGGACATCTAACCCCCATGGATAATAACTCCCTAAGGATAATTACCCCTGAGGAGAACAGATGATGATTTAAGACTTCTTAATATATTGGAGAGGGAGTAATTAACCAAGGTGGGTATAATTGTCCTAGGGGATAGTTGTCATTGGGGGGAATTGTCCCTTGGAGGGGTAATTGTCCTGATGCGCTTCTGTACAGTTTCCAGCATCTACCCATGTTTCACAAACTAGAGATCAACCTGAAATTAAAGAAAATGATATTTGCCCAATATACCATGCAGTGGGATTGAACCCAGAACCTTGTTGTGGCAAAGTGGACTCCTTAACCATTTGACTATTTCTGTAAATAGAATTAAGAAAAGGGAAAAAATCTATTGCACATTCTCTCTCCCCCTTTTAATCTGATATCTTACTAAGGGTAGCTAAAATGTACCCAGCTGACACCCACACATACCTTTCAACATTCAACAAGCTACTGAACCCCAAATAAAAGGAAACATGACTTGTATTTACTTAAATGTAAACCAGTTGTTACCAGTGGAACCAAAAGGGTGATAGGAAGGGAACTTTTGAATGAGGGAATGAAGTCCTGATACAGAACCCAGCTTATGAAGAAAATAGCGAAAAGGGAACAAGAGATGTTGACAGCTTGGAAATATTATCAGGAAAAAGCGATCTCTACCAGTGTGAACTGAAATTAGCTGAGTTTATGAGTCACAGAAGGGAAAATAGAAGTGGAAGCTAGTGTTGCTTAGCTACATGGTTACGGGTTCAATTCCATTGTGTGGCACCTTGGGCAAGTGTTTTCTACTATAGCCCCAGGCTGACCAAAGCCTTATGAGTGGATTCGGTAGATGGAAACTGAAAGAATCCTGTCATATGTGTGCGCGTGTTTGTGTCTATGTTTGCCCTGGTAACTTAGTGGTTCGGCAAAAGCGACTGATAGATTATGTACCAGGCTTAAAAATAAAAACAAGTGCTGGGGTTGATTCATTTGACTCAAAAATTCTTTAAGGTGGTGCCCCAGCATGGCCACAGTTTAATGACTGGAACAAGTAAAAGATTAAAAAAGGTAGCAAGAAGCAACGATTTGTAATGAGATCTTCCAATGTGGTTCACTGTATGGTTTGACATCCGAATATTACTTTTTACCTGAGGGAATGATTAAAATAAAGTAGAATACAACGTGCTTACCTAATGAAAGCAGAGTTTCGTTAAACTACTTATTATATTTAGACGAGTTGATGCCGTTTGTTAAATCAGGCAATCATTATATATAGAAGCATATGGAATCACTAAACAGTCCAAATGTTGAGCTAACATACAAACATGGAATTTGGGGATAAAAATAATGCCAAACTTACGTATAGAAATAGCAAAAAAATAACAAAAATGAAATGTCTGAAAATGCCAAAAAAAAAAAAATTGGATAAAGCATGAAGGGATTTTGGAATTCAGGAAGTATATGTACTGGGAGAGATTTGGAAGAATATCAAATCCAACATAGAACTATGAACTATTGAATGGGGTGGGAGTGGGGGAGAGAAAGATTTATGCATGATAAACTAAGTTAATGGTAAGAAGAGAAAGAATTGTAGAGAACAAAACAAGGAAATCAATTCTGGCTGAATATCTGTACCAAAATATAGTTTTTAGATCATAAATTGTAGGGTGAAAAACATTCACCAATTTGGTACTTCTTGTAGCAGGAAATGACTACATCGTTAGAAGGATTATATTGTAGCATACACTTGAGTGAAATTCTTCTCCTCTCTATTATATATACATACGAATGTAGTAGATAACAGCTAGCCTTTGGCTGCATTTTGGACCTTGTTGTGTCCACTACTCTGATTGGTTGGTATTGGCGCAATTTGTCTCTTGCTCTATCATGCGCCAGTATGCAGCCCAGCCAATCGCAGCCTTCAAATAAGGTCATATGTAACAGCCTGTTTTTCTACTTCGGCTGAGCTTACAACTCCTTATAAAAAACTTAACTTTTCCTCATCTCAATGTCATTCGGTTCCAGACCTTTTAAGGTCTGGCCACTGACCACACAAGACACCACCAGTTCCGGTGACAACACAACAGCAGCCGCGTGGAGACTCATCAACTTCGTCCAACAGCATTCAGTGACCGCCATTAAAAATTGAGACATAGAGGAAAACAAAGAATAATGTAAATACTGTAAAATAATGAACAGGTTTGAGGCTGTGGCACCTTGGGCATGGTTCTTCTAGTATAACCTCAGGCTGACCAAAGTCTTGTGAGGGATTTGGTAGATAGAAACTGAAAGAAGCCTGTCATATATATGTATATATATATATATATATATATATATATATATATATATATATATATATATATATATATATATATGTATGTGTGTATATGCTTGTGTGTCTGTGTTTGTTCCCCACCAACATCGCTTGATAACCGATGCTGGTGTGTTTACATCCCTGTAACTAAGTGGTTTGGCAAAAACAACCGATAGAATAAGTACTAGGCTTACAAAGAGTAAGACGGGGTTGATTTGCTCGACTAAAGGCGGTGTTCCAGCATGGCCACAGTCAAATAACTGAAACAAGTAAAAGAGTAAAAGAACAACATGACCAGAGCTGATGTAAAGTCAGTGTGAATAACCATTTAACGAATGAACAAAGGTGAACTGTAAACATGCAATTAGTGCCAAGGCAAAAGAGGCAGGTGAGTGGCACATAGGTGAGTGGCACAAGGTCACAGACTGTGGATGAAAGGACTTTGACTAAGTAATTAAGCAGTGGATTGATTGATTAATTACCTGAATTACCAAGGGGGTAAGCTGGCAGAACTGTTAGCATGCTGCGTAAAATGCCTAGCGATATTTCGTCTGTCTTTACGTTCTGAGTTCAAATTCCACTGAGATTGACTTTACCTTTCATACTTTCAGGGTCAATAAATTATGTACCAGTTGTGTACTGGGGTCAATCTAATCGACTGGCCCCCTCCACCAAAATTCCATGCCTTGTGCCTAGAGTAGAAAAGACTTATCTGAATTTCCTGCGTGTTTGTCCCCCACCATCGCTTGATAACGGATGTTGGTGTGTTTATATCCCCCATAACTTAGCGGTTCAGCAAAAGAGAACAATAGAATAACTACTAGGCTTACAAAGAATATGTCCTGGGGTCAATTTGTTCGACTAAAGGTTTTGTTCCAGCATGGCCACAGTCAAATGACTGAAACATATAGATGGATAAAAGGATATATATATATATATATATATATATATATATATATATATATATATATATCCAAAGTTTAAAATTTTTAAATTTAAGAGAGAGATTTGACGCTAATATCCATCATTAATGTAATTTATTCCTATGTCAACATTTCTGTATAAAGCTATATTTGACCGTCAAGTTTAAGTCAAACATATAAGTTGCCATACATGTCTTCAGGGAATAACCTTTGAGAACAAACAAACAAATCAAACAAAAAATCAAAAATTGGAGATCAATACCGTATTTCTAAGGAGTCTAATTGAGACTTTTTTTGCAGTGAAATCTCCTGCTATATTGGTAACGATTACATAGTTTTCTATGAAATATTATATATATGTACATATATATATATATTTGAAGAAAAGCATGTAGTGAGAACACTATGTGAATAAATGAAGTTTGTACGAAACGTACGTACTGCTATAACTTATTGAATTTTTGATGCTTCTCTTCAAATTTTATTCACCAAATCTCTTGATTTTGTTTTTGGTTTTTACCCTACCAAATTCTGGTGCCTCAAACATTTTAAGTACCACATTTAATCTTTTGATTAAATCTATATTATATATATATATATAAATATATATATATATATATATATATATATATATATATAGAGAGAGAGAGAGAGAGAGAGTGAGAGAGAGCTTACAGTTTATAGGAAATATATGCAGAAGACTTCAAGATATAAATGGTTTAACAACATCCCGAGCATTCGTCTCCTGATTCAATCTTCCTATCTCTCTCTCTCTACACACACACACTCACACACACACACATCCGTGCAAGACATTCATACATATGTTTGTATGTGAACGTCTGTATGTCTGTATGTCTGTCGTAACCTATGTTAGTCAATCATAACAATACTATTGAATGGACACACTCAAACACACGTGCATACACGTGAATGGACACATACACACACGTGCCTACATGCACACGCACATATATAAACACATATATACATATATACACACACATACATACCTATTGATTGATAAACTTGGAGGTCATTCATCTATGCCAAATACATTTTAAACATGTTTGTGACTAGTAGTAGTAGTAGTTGTAGTAGTAGTAGTAGTAATAGTTGTTGTTGTTGTTGTTGTTGTTGACCTGGCTTTCTTCTCAGTTTTCTTCTCATTTCATTTATTCTACTAAAGTCGTTAAATTTTATGATTGATGTTGTTATTGGTCATAACGTTTTCATATAGTAGCTGTAGTAGTAGCCAAGAAGTAGAAGTAGTAGTTGTTGTAGTAGTAGTAGTAGTAGTAGTAGTAGTAGTAGTAGTAGTAGTTCTTGTTGCACATGTAATAGTCGTAGTAGTAGTAGCTGCAGCAGCAGCTGTAGATATGATAGCTATATTTGTAGAAATAGTAGTAGCAGTGGTAGTAGCAGCAGCAGCAGTAGAAATAGAAGTAGTGGCAGCAGCAGCAGCAGTAGTAGCAGTAGTAGTATAGTAGTATAGTAATTGTAGTAATAGTAGTAGTTGTAGTAGTGGCAGCAGCAGCAGTGGAAGGAGCAGTAGTAGTAGTAGTAGTAATAGTAGTAGTTGTTGTAGCAGCAGCAGCAGCAGTAGCAGTAGCAGCAGCAGCAGTAGTAGTAGTAGTAGCAGTTGCTGCTGTTAGTGTAATTGTTTTTATTGTAATTGTTAAAACTGTTGCCAGTATTAATGTTGTTTTAATTAATGCCATAATTAAATAAACATAGTTAACGCTAATTAAACAAATATTTCCCACCGTTTTTGATGTTTACTAAATTAATAATTATTTAATATTAATCAGTTAAAGCAGTTGTATACTGTCAACTTAATGTGACAATCCCAATAAGGGAATCAAACTGCTGCTATTTAGCCCTAGGAAGCTGGACCGCTTCCTGTCGGCCTTGACACATTTCCTGTGTCCTTATATTTGCGAGGGGGAGACAAGCACCCCCACCCACCTCAGTGTGCATTCAGGACATGTTACTGAGTCATTGCTCGTCATCAGCCTGAAGTAGCATGACCAGCTGGCTGAAGATGTCTGTCAAGCTCTCGCAAATATATATATTTCTAGTGAAAACACATTCACTGATTACAAAAATTAGAAATGATCTAATTATAAATCTCACAGAGAGAATTAAGCAGCAGTGTTATGATAAAGCAAGGCCGACAGGAAGCGGTCCAGTTTCCTAGGACTAAATAGAAGCAGTATGATTCCTTTATTGGGACTGTCACATTGAGTTGACAGTATACAACTGTTTTATCGTAACACTGCCGCTTAAGTCTCTCTGTGAGATTTATAATTAGATCATTTCTAATTAATCGGTTAGTGTTCAGCAAAATCTAGGTCCGTAATCCTTTCTGGATTCTTTTGGTACCTGGATGCTCTACAAGATTAGAGATTACCATTGGTGGAATTTTGTATCCAATCGACAACTTTATCCAGTAACTCGGGTACATCCTGTTACTCACATGATTCAGGAGTCCAGTAACTCGGGTACATCCTGTTACTCACATGATTCAGGAGTCCAGTAACTCGGGTACATCCTGTTACTCACATGATTCAGGAGTGCAGTAACTCGGGTACATCCTGTTACTCACATGATTCAGGAGTCCAGTAACTCGGGTACATCCTGTTACTCACATGATTCAGGAGTCCAGTAACTCGGGTACATCCTGTTACTCACATGATTCAGGAGTCCAGTAACTCGGGTACATCCTGTTACTCACATGATTCAGGAGTCCAGTAACTCGGGTACATCCTGTTACTCACATGATTCAGGAGTGCAGTAACTCGGGTACATCCTGTTACTCACATGATTCAGGAGTGCAGTAACTCGGGTACATCCTGTTACTCACATGATGCAGGAGTCCAGTAACTCGGGTACATCCTGTTACTCACATGATCCAGGAGTCCAGTAACTCGGGTACATCCTGTTACTCACATGATTCAGGAGTGCAGTAACTCGGGTACATCCTGTTACTCACATGATCCAGGAGTCCAGTAACTCGGGTACATCCTGTTACTCACATGATCCAGGAGTCCAGTAACTCGGGTACATCCTGTTACTCACATGATTCAGGAGTGCAGTAACTCGGGTACATCCTGTTACTCACATGATCCAGGAGTCCAGTAACTCGGGTACATCCTGTTACTCACATGATCCAGGAGTCCAGTAACTCGGGTACATCCTGTTACTCACATGATTCAGGAGTCCAGTAACTCGGGTACATCCTGTTACTCACATGATCCAGGAGTCCAGTAACTCGGGTACAACCTGTTACTCACATGATTCAGGAGTCCAGTAACTCGGGTACATCCTGTTACTCACATGATCCAGGAGTCCAGTAACTCGGGTACATCCTGTTACTCACATGATTCAGGAGTCCAGTAACTCGGGTACATCCTGTTACTCACATGATCCAGGAGTCCAGTAACTCGGGTACATCCTGTTACTCACATGATTCAGGAGTCCAGTAACTCGGGTACATCCTGTTACTCACATGATTCAGGAGTCCAGTAACTCGGGTACATCCTGTTACTCACATGATTCAGGAGTGCAGTAACTCGGGTACATCCTGTTACTCACATGATTCAGGAGTCCAGTAACTCGGGTACATCCTGTTACTCACACGATCCAGGAGTCCAGTAACTCGGGTACATCCTGTTACTCACATGATTCAGGAGTCCAGTAACTCGGGTACATCCTGTTACTCACATGATCCAGGAGTCCAGTAACTCGGGTACATCCTGTTACTCACATGATTCAGGAGTCCAGTAACTCGGGTACATCCTGTTACTCACATGATCCAGGAGTCCAGTAACTCGGGTACATCCTGTTACTCACATGATTCAGGAGTCCAGTAACTCGGGTACATCCTGTTACTCACATGATTCGGGAGTGCCAGCTCAGACTTGTTCAGTCATGTTGCTTGATTTTTCCAAGTTATGACCTCTTTATTGTGATTCCTTCATAGAGTGTCCATCCAGCTGGGTTGGTTGACCACGTGCCACTTGGTCATGGCAGATAAGCAGGTATATCACAGAGATGGGAGCTGACTGGGTCTTGGCTCGACATGTCACCTAAGAGGAGCTGGGAATATTCTGACATATGGTGAACGCAGCAATGTGCTGCAATGCAGTGCATATCACACTCTTCATCTGATTCAGTGGTAACAGATTTATTAAACTTAGAGTTTCTTTTTTTTCTTTTTATGAGAAACAAAGATTAACCTTTGCTGCATGTATGACTGTGTTGTTAAGAAGTTTGCTTAGCAACCACAAGGTCTTGGGTTCAGTCCCACTGCACAGCATCTGGGACATATGTCTCCTGCTAAGCTCTGGACCAACCAATGCCTTGTGAGTGATTTCGGGAAACAGAAAATATAGCAGAAAACACTGGCCCAAGGTGTTGTAACTTAGCAGTTTGGCAAAAGAGACTGATAGAATAACTACCAAACTTAGAAAAAAGAAAGTTTTGGAAGTGATTTGTACTACTAAAACAGTGATTCCAAAAGTGGGTGGTATTGCCCCCCTGGGGACAGTGGAAAGAGAAGTGGGGCAATAATGGGGTAGTGATTCATGTAAAAACAACAAAATAATGGATTCATTAGGTTAAATTTTATTTGTGAAATACAGTTGCTCTGAATTTGCTTCAGAAAGAGGTCTCTGTTTGTGATGGTTAGTTGGGGTGGGGGCACTAGGAGTGTGGCCAGGGTGCCAAGGGGGCAGCAGCCTAAAAAATTTGGGAACTACTGTACTAAAACCTTAAAGGTGGTGCCCTAGCATGGCCACAGTCCAATAACTAAAGCAAGAATCAAAGATACATTATACTTGTGTGTTTGTATGAGTGTGTGTGTTTATTTATGTATATGTATATGTATATGTACATCTATAATACAATATGATATAATATAGCATGTCAAGGCCAACAGGAAACGGTGTTTCCTAGGGCTAAATAACAGTAGCATTCTTCCCTTTCATGGGACTGTCACATTAAGTTGACAACATACCATCAATAAAGATAAGGTTTTCTTTAAAATGACCACAAGAACCCAAGACACCACAGACAACATCAAAGGTCAAAATTCAACACACAAAATGGAGGAGCTTAAAGAAAAACGATAACTGTTTTAAATTTTGGCACAAAGCAGCAGTTTAGAAAGGGTGAGTTTGTTGATTACAATGACCCCCAGTAGGTGACTGGTATGTTATTTAATTCTCAGTATTCCATCTCCTTTCCCTGAAATATATCACTGCTACTTGTAAATAACACAGTTAAATGTCTAAGTTGGTGTTTCTTGAGGTTTGTCAGGCTGAGACTTGGAATGACTTATATAAAACAAAGCAACAACAATAACAGTGAAATAATAATAATGATAATAATGATAACAACAACAACAACAACAACAACAACAATAGTAGCAGCCAATGTTTTAGCATCAAATATAGAATGTGTTTACTCTTCTGGTTTTTTGCATCTAATAGTATGGAAGGTAATGTCTTTCCTTCATTCTTCAATGGCTTCGCTTTTGTTCAAATTAGATGTCGACCACAGTTGTTCCAACACTGACAACGGCACCACCACCACCACCACCACTAATAGCAACAACAACAATAACAACAATAGCAACAACAACATGAACAACAGCAGCAACATGACTTGAAAAAACTGAGGTGATTACATCATCAATGAATATGTAACAAGATAAAAAAAAACAACCCAAAAACAAAAGACAAAAAAACTGTGGTTGCTATGCAGTACAGACATGAAAGAATATGGTAAACAATGACCAAGACTTGTCTTTGATTTGCCCTTTTAGTGCTTCAGTGACTTCATACCAACATGTTGTCAAATACTTTGAGAAAAGTATTAAACGTCACAAAATCTCATTTTTGTCTCAACCAGACTCCAAGATGTCCTTATCCATTGCTGGTCTCAATGCACTTTCATCCTTCCCTTATTTGTGCCCTTCTCTTCTCATACATTTGTCCCCACGAATTAATTTCTCTTGCTCTTTCTTCAGCAATTCCCGATTTTTACAGGGTTGGGTTTCTGGCCCTGCATCCAACCCTCTTGACTCTTCTTTCAGGCTTGGGACCGTCCCAATGTGCTGTTGAGTAGTGCAGAAGGACTTAAAGTGAACTTAAAATGCCTCCATTGTGTCCTGAATTGATTGATTTTCATCAATCGGGACAAAAGCATACACCTACTAGAAATAAGAGCTAAAGAGCTAAACCACCATAACAGAGAAAACAGAAGGCAAGGAAACGGAAAAAATTCTTTCCATTTCCTTGCCCACTGTTTTTCTCTGTTATCTTGGTGGTTTAGTTAAGACTTTAGCTCTTATTTCTAGCAGGTGTATGCTTCTAGGCATCTTTAAGCTTTGTACAAATCCATATCTATCTATCTATCTATCTATCTATCTATCTATCTATCTATCTATCTATCTATCTATCTATCTATCTATCTATCTATCTATATATATATATATATATATATATATATATATATATATATATATATATATATATATATATATATATATATATATATATATATATATACATATATATGAGCAAAAACATTCGCATGTTTACATTTGAAATAAGATGTTACTATTGTTAAATACTATCAATTGCAAATATTTTTAATTGATAATATTAACAGAAGTAACATGGGCGGTTCACAGGTTTAATAGCATTATAAGCTATAAAATATAAAATCAGCATGAAGCCTTAAGGATGTAGGTATATGAGCATCTGAATGGCATAATCTTTATAAGTATGCTTTTTAATTGTTTGTTTCCTCACATACTGTTATTTTCTATTATTTTGGTGCCTTCTAGCAGTTGAATTGAGACATTAGCTCTCATTTCTAAATAGGTTGGTGCTCACTGCATCCTTAAGGGCTTCGTGCTTATTATATATATATATATATATATATATATATATATATATATATATATATATATATATATATATATGTATGTGTATGTATATATGAAGGTGAGTAAAAAAAAGTAATGCCATTTTGTTTAGGACAGGTATAATTACCAACACAGGAACATGTATCATACATCAAAATGAAGCTGGTCCTCTGTGGATCACATCCCTACTTCTCAACATAGTCACCGTTTCTCTCAACAGCAATGTTTCACCTTCGAATGATAGCATGTATCCCTGTCCCGTAAAATTCTGTTGATTGTTCTTTGAGACACTTCTTCACTGCAGTTTTCACTTCCTCGTCACTGGAATAATTTAGCGCCTTCAGAGTATCATCTCTTCTGCCCCATGAAAGAGGGTTTAAGAGGCAAATATTATCCCAGTGACGAGGAAGTGAAAACCATAGTGAAGAAGTGGCGTGAGGAAGGGCATCCTACTGTGTCTATTATATGTGTATGTGTGTATGCATATATGTGTGTGCCTTTGTGTCTGTGTTTGTTCTTCATCACGGCTTGTCAGTCAGTGTTGGTTTGTTTATGTCCTTCTAACTTGACAACATGACAAAAGAGACCAATGGAACAAATACAAGATTTAAAACAACTACTGAAGTCAATTTGTCTGACTAAACCCTTTGAGTCAGTGCACCAGTTTGGCTGCAGTCCAATGATTGAAACAAGCGAAAAGAAAAAACAGATAACTCGATCCAATTAGCTATATTCCGAAGCAAGAGCCGCTCCAGCATGGCCTCGGTTCCCTGAATGATATTGGTAAATAAAGAGGGAAAGAAGAAAACATAAATCTATGACTTCATGCAAATGTATTGTGAATATTTCTGAATGCTTCAGATTAGAATTACACGAGAACCAATTAATTGTGGTTATATTGAACTCAAGAGACACATAACGAAGAAAATTCTCGTTACAATGGCATAAAGTTTCAATTAATAGCAATTGTCTGTTATCTGTTAACACGTTTGATGTAAGGTGATACACTTGCACCAGACAGGGTTGTTCTTAACTACTTTGAAGGCTGTGAAGACAAAACCTGTTCTTTATGCTCACCTACTTATTGATACTGTATATCTCAGCATCAGCATCATCATCATCATCATCATCGTCGTCGTCATCGTCGTTGTCGTCTTCAATGTCGTTGTCATCATTTTAATGTCTGCTTTTCTGAGTTTGCATTGCTTGGATGGAATTTGTCGAGGCAGATTTTTTTCTACAGCTGGATGCCCTTCCTGTTGCCAATCCTCATCTGTTTCCAAGCAAGGTAGTATTTCAACCATGGTCGGGCATGTTTTTATGGAAGACTAGCCTGTATACTGGACTAGCCTGTATGGTCTGGCTAAGTCAAAATGGTTTTTTGTATTCTTCCTTTCTACTTGGAGAGTATAAATGTGGTTATAAAAATATGTCCTTCTGTTGAAATATAATTTCAGTAAATTTTCTGTATCTTTGTGCAGCTGAGGATTGCTCTGCATCTTACATTTGATGTAATGGTCACATTGCTTAGATAAATGGAGTCGCATGAAACGATCGTACTGCTTTAACATTGAATATCCTTGTTGCTTATTTTGATATATATATACAATTTGAAAATCCTACACGACTAGGTGAAAAGCGCTTTATTTAATATGACATTAATAAAAATCTGTAAATGCACAAACATCCAGATTTCTGAGTACCTTAATTTTTATATATATATATATATATATATATATATATATATATATATATATATATGTCTATATA